>NW_013524901.1:503392-535390 GCF_000836215.1 Papilio polytes
CCGAACACGAGTAATAGCGTTGAAAGTTGGGTGTAGATTTCGAGCGATATTTTGATGAAAAAAGTGGTTATTGTGCGACAACCTTAATAGGTAGATATATGCTATCGCGGACTTTTATTATTAGATTTATACTTAGATTTATACTTTAGACTTTTATATTTAGATTTATTTAGCAAATTTAATGGGCTACAATTCTTCCATACATCATTTTTATGTAAGTCTTATAGTTTAGGCTACGTAAGCAAAGAAAGCAAAAATGACCCGAAATTTCGTCGCGCGATTTTGAGCTAAACTATTTAACTACGTCGTAGTCTTAGACTCCAAAAATTAAACAAAAAAATGGGACCCACCTGCAAGCATTACCTTTCGGATAAAAAAAGAATTATCCAAATCGGTCCACTAGCGGCGGAGTTATGCCGTAACACACATAAAAAAATAAAATAAAAAAAAATATATACCGACGAATTGAATACCTCCTTCTTTTGGGAAGTCGGTCAAAAAGGTACAACTCCAATGAATTACTTTTTAAGAGCGCGCTTACCTTTGACAAAACTATGTTTAGTCTCGCTTTGATTCCTATGTGTTTATGGTGCACGAAACAACCGACAATCGCACAATAGATGTGCGATAATTTAGTCAAACGTGTACGTCTGTGCGTTACATTTAGAGAAATGTAAATTTATATTAAGTACAGAAGTGATTTTGAAGTTAACATAATATATTACTGTGTTCCTGTGAAAAACTTATATCAAAGTTTGTTGATGAAAAAATCGTACATGTTTCTCACATTAAGATTGTGTAAGAAATGCGAATAAATGAAGCACAACAATAATGAACGTGAGAATGAGCATACAACGGGTTTCCATCTTTAAATTAATTTCTCATGAATACTGGCCGGTTTTATTGATTTAATTTATAAAAGCGTTTCATGTATCACAATGCGTGTTTTTTATGTAAACGGAAACGAGTACGTGCAACCGGTGAATGACTACATAACTTGAGTTTCCGTTTATGTTTATTAAGTTATTAGCTTTATCCCGCGACTCCGCTTGGAAATAAACATAAACAAAAGTGGCCTATGTGTTCTCCCACACTTTGCTATACATCTATGCCAAATTTCAAGAAACAATCTGCATAAAAACATACATCCAATCTAACTTTCGCGTTTTTAATTTTAGTATGAAGTATGATTAGTAAGATAGTTTTATTATTTTTTATAGATTTTTACACACCTTAATTGAATTTTATACATTTTTTTAAACGTTATAATTATTCCATGTGTCTCTATAAGCATATATCTTTATTTAGCTCGATATGTATGGGGTTTGGAAACAATTAAGCAAGTCCCATTGTCTACAAATAGATGCCCCACGCTTTAGGGAGGCCGTCAATGTCTGTATAGTACAGTCGCGACGAAAAATGTTCTAATTAACTCACAGCATAAGATACGTAGCAATTATTTATCCCCCTCAAGACAGTTCCTTGAAATTTATTAGAAAGCGTTTACTAAACATTAATAATGTTTGTTTTTGGTATACTTTAAGAATCGTTTAAAATTTTTCTTTAGTCATTTATTGTATATACAATTGTATATACAAATGTAACGTAACATGGAGAATTTTTACTTTACTATTTTGTTATTCTTAAATTAGGTTGTATTATCAAATAAAAATTTAATTAGAAGATAAAAGAATCAACCTAAAACGTTTTAAATGTTAAAAAGATTAAAAAAAGGCTTAAAAACCAAGTAAATCGTAAAATTTAACGCGAACAGATAAGAGCGGGTATAGCTTCGCGTCGGTGTCCTCAACCTTTTCTTGAGTGAGCGTTTTAAAAAAGGAGAAATGTAATAATTTTTAACGAGTTGTTTTTTACTCTATCATCCCGCGTCTTCGGAGGGGTCGGTATGAAACGGAACCATTAAATAGAGGAAACATTATTTCCGCTCGTTAAGTCGAGCACTTTGCCATTTGATAAATGCTCACTAGCTTTTATTTTGGATGTTTCGGGGCGACGTCGCGGAGTCGCGTCGCGCGACTTAAATGGGTCGTCTCGATCGTCACTCAATTTTAATCGACTTTTTCGTATAGCTTTTTTTCATTGATATTAAGATGAGATATACCACAACTAGATACGATCATCAGTAGGTTTTCTTGTTATTTTAGGGTTTTAGGAATGTATATTAATTAAAGTACTAAAAAAGGGATCTTTGGATACATTTATTTTTCAGATGGATTGTAATTAGCTACTTTAATATTAGTAGTTAGTTTTTTAATATGAAAAGTTTTAAATAAAATGTTTAATACCCCTCTTCATTAGCATTAAGTTAATGAGTTGCCGTGTAATTTTATACGTATGCAATTATGTTAACTTACATTGCGTTGAAGGTTTTCTCTTTGCGCTTATGCGTTTTTATAGATTTTACTTAGTAGCAATGAAAATTATGGTTATTACACAATGTTTATGAACTACTTTTTTATGATACAATGTAAATAATTTATTTAAAATTTTAAGTGAGCGAAATTTACATTAAGGAAGCCTCCTTAGTGTTTTAAAATCTCTTGATTTGTCAGAAAATTCTGTATTAAGGCCTTGTTATTCGTGTTTTCGATAAATATGAACTATTTGTTCTATCAATCTCTTCAGCATTTTACACAAGTAATGAATTACGAACTTTATTGCTCAGATATAAAGAAGCAATTCGCGCAACAGCCGCAGTCTGCGACCGTGGAGGCAGGACGGCAAGTGATGTTTCGTTGCGGGCCGCCGCCAGCTGCGCCGCCTGCTACCATCAAGTGGACCAGGAATGGTGTCACCATAGAAGCTACGGACGAGACATTAGTACTTCCTAAAGTCGGCTTACAAGTAAGCAATCTGAACTATTGTTCAATGACGTTAAATGTTCTACTTTAGAATATAATTACAATGAGAATCTACATTAAGGGTCTCTGTTTTTAATGAATCTGAATGCAGTATAAGTGTCGTAGTTGTACATTTTTTACTACTACTTTAAAAAAATTATGATTTATTTAAAACTAGCTTTCGCCCGCGGCTCCATCCGCGTGTAATTAAGACACAAAAGTCATATGTGTTCTTCCAGACTATCCTCTACATCTATACCAAATTTCATCGAAATTCACTGAGCTGTTTAGGCTACAAACTCTAACAAATATCCTTCCATCTAAACTTTGGTATTTAAAATATTAGTATTTATGACGGGACAGCATATCATAATATACAATTTCAAATAAGACCTGATTTCGTACGAGTACCGTAGTTAGTGTTATCTAGGAACGCGTGATTTTAAAGAGCAAAACTTGAAATATTTTTTATTGTATAGGATATAGCCAACTACAGCTGTATAGCGGAGAATATCGCGGGGCGTCGCGAGTCGGAGGTGGCAGTACTGGCCGTGTACGGTACGTATATATGTATAAGTACAGTGGGAATCTGGCGGTGTTCCATTTTAGAAGCTATCGTTTGAACATTTTAAAACGAGACGCGAAAACAACCAATACAACGCTTATAAATGTATCGGAAAATATCGGTAAGGGATACATAGATAATTTCTTTTTGTTATTATACTTTCGATTGCACTCACTGCTATCTAATTAATTTATAGGAAGAGGCGAAGTTTGTCTAGTTGCAGTGAAGGAAGTAATTATTTCTAAAGTGGAACACCGCAGACTTCCGCGAGTGTACATTGTACATACGTCCTGCATTCGCGTTGATTTACACTCCGCAGCGCTCGCGTGTCTGTCTGTTTGTGCCGCAATGTTCCTGTCGCTGTCCACCACTGATAAAATATTATTTAATCCTTACATCGCATGCTTTGTTATAAGGATTTGTGTTTTATAAAACGATCAGAACGAGGCAACTTTCAAATTATAGAAATATTTTCGTGATTTTTTTGTTAAAGCCTAAATAGGTGATTAAAAGATAATAAAAGAGATAATTACCGAGTAGACATTAATAACATCGATTTACTAAACATACCTATCTCTACTCTACAATTCTGCGGTATACTTGAGTTGTATTTAGCATAAAGACATTTGTATAGTAAACGGTGGGTGGTCGGAGTGGTCGGCGTGGTCTCCATGCCGGTGTGGGTCGGGCCGGCGTCGCAGCCGCACGTGCAGCGAGCCCGCGCCAGCCAACGGCGGTGCACACTGCCGCGGACAGGCTTCACAGGGGGATGAAGATTGTTCTAGATGTCAATCCAGTAAGAACTGTTAACGTCCGTCATGTAAAATGTCAACGGGTCTTAGGGTGGACTTAATCCCCTCCGTAGAGGTAAGATGAATGTTTCTGTAAGATCTAAACGTATAAATATCGTTAGACAGTTGGTCAGCTTGGGGCGCGTGGTCGGCATGCAGCGCGGAGTGCTCGAGGTGGAGGCGGCGGCAATGCGCCGGCAGCTGCGCCGGGCCCGCCGCGCAGCACGCCGCCTGCCGCGACGGGCTTTGCGCTGCGGCCATGCGTTAGTCTCATCCACTACCCTTACCTTACAAAACAAAAGACTTACTAGAAAAAATAAACAATTTAACAGTGGTGTAGCCCGTTTTAACATCTTCGCACATAAGGGTTGGCTCGCGTGGTGCAATATCACGACCACACAGAAGACAGACGTGAAATGGGAGCAATTCCGCGTTGCCACGTTGCATGCACGCGTTGCAAATTCGTTTGCCACCTTATAATATAAAAAAGCAAGTATACAATTTTCTCCAAAGACAGACAACGCTGTAGTTACATAAATGTAAGATTAAATTCAATTCAAATCTCGAACTGTAGGTATATACAAGAACAACGTGACGCTGTATGTGGGCATCGGGATAACAGTGGCGATGTTGGCGGCGGGCGCGGCCGTGCTGTATGTGTGGTGCAGATACCGCGCCGCCAGGCCCGGCTACACCGCTGCGAGGACAGGTATACTGCCGAAAGTAGACTTTATAAATAACCCATACTTTGAGAAGCCAACGTTTTAAAGTATAGAACCGATTTAACTATTTGATACGTTATAACATTGACGATAGTGCACCCAGGTGTGCCCAAGTATAGCGGCCGGGACAAGAGCAACGCCGCACCGGATTTAACGAGGACGTGCAATGAGTATTGGATGCAGAGGCCAGACAACCACTACGACATGCCGCAGCTTAGAGACAGGTCAGTAATTATAGAGATTATACCTCACAATCACGAATACGCCTTTAAGGAAATAGCTTCTCCTTTGGAGGTAAGTATGCAGTTCCCGATAAGTAATTTTAGATGAGGCGTTGCAGGTTTGCCCCCACTTCTATAAGAAAAAAGCATACTATCATGTGTTACGTGGTAACGAGTGTAATTTATCGATCGTTTTTTTTTTATTTTAATGCCATATTTTCTAATATAAAACTAAGGGTATTGTTTAAGTTCTCCATAGAACCATTAGAGGCAATTGTAACTGAGCATGTTCTAATTAGTCGACAAAATAACGATTATTCTAGAACAAGTGAAAATAATTTTCTGCGCAGCGAGAATGGATATTGCGGCAACTACGACCTACTTGCGATATTGTTATGAATGTAGGTTTTTTATATTAAAAATTTAAAGTCCATTTTAAAGTAAGAACTCGATCGTTTTATTCTGCTTCAGTGAATGTAGAGAAATATTCTTTGAGAATGAAATAACCACGATATTATAGTTATGGTAATTGAGAAGTAGAAAAATGTAAATCATTAATAATTCAATTCCTTTTTTTAATCAATAAATTGAAAAATCCTGGTTTAAGCTTGCCTGGAACGGAACAGTTAAATTAAAATTTTCTTTTTGAAGTCAACATGTCCATGTTTGAAGTTGGACATCTGACATAACTGGCTATTAATATAGTCTGTGATGTGACACGTTGTTTGCTTGTCTATGCTCAACTTCGACCGTGATGTTTATTAGCAAGCGTTTCCGTTTCGTTCAGTTTTTCTTGTACCGGGAAGTTGTAGTGTCGTGGTAACATAGTAAAGTCGGCTATTTTTATTCAGAAAGTTTTCTTAATAAAATAATCTTATTATTGGAAATTTGTTCTTAGAATTAATGCCACATAAGATTGGTATCAATAAACTTCTCTCGCGACTTCATCGGCGCAAAATTAAAAAAAAAAAAAACAATAGTAAGTAGGCTGTGTTTTCTTCCAGACTATTTTCGAGATCTATGCCAAACTTCATCGAGGCCTGTACAGGAGTTTAGGCTACAAACTCTAACAAATATTCATTCATCTATCCGTCTGTACTTTTGCATTTATAATTTAGTAAGCTTTGACAAAGAATTTTAAACAATAGCATTATTTTCTAGTTCATTAACTTAGAGGATATTGGTCTTTACGTTACTTATTCTTTGATAATGAACTATTTTCATCACGACATTAAAGGATTTATTCATATTTGTTAGCTACGCGTCTCCATTCGGCCACCGCAGCCGACAGCAGTCGTCAGTCGGCAGTAACCATTACGAGATGAAGCCTTACAGCCCCTCTGGTGACTCCGCATCCAGTTGCTATACCAACTGTGAGTATAATACAAATAACACAATCTAAATCGAATATCATAAAACAAAAAACTATCTTAATTTCTAGAATTTTCTTCATAGTAATTCCTTTTCCAGCGCGGACTATGACGTCACGCTCCAGTGAGTGTTCCTCCTCTCAGCTCGCGGAGCTCGTGACGTCATCGCCGACCTCCCACTCCAAAGTGGACGTCGCGGTCACCCTGCCCACCAGCTCGCTCGATACCAGTTATAGAGATAAGATATGCCTAACTATTGTAAAGTAATCGTTTTAAATTATGTGTTTTAATTCTACACTCAGACGATGATTGTTTAAGTAACAATTTATTCACCCTGAGTGGTAATTAAGTTACTTTTGGCATTTATTTGTGTTTAAGCGCGCTCAAATATTTGACTAAACTACCGCGATTGTCGATTGTTTCGCAGCTAATTCAACTGTTTAGTTGCACAGCTAAAAATCGTGAGTGCGCACCACCATAGAAGCTCATAGCAATCACAACGCGACTAAACAGTTGTGCGACAGTTTAGTCAAAGGTGCGCGGGCGCTATAATTGGTGTAATATTTGTCTTGTATTGTGTTATACTTCAATTGTTTTTGTATTTTTGATAGGAAATTGAGAGTAACGAAGAAAAAAAATGCAATAAAATCATAACATTCATCCGCTTCAAATTGCACGTCTATTTTTAAATGTGTATTAAAAAATAAATGTTTTTTAAACTGTGTCACGTTTACGTTTTAAAATCATCCGCACGGCGCTATTGAAAAGGTCTGAATGATTACGTTCGAATTTATGCATTTTATAAAAGAAATTCTTTGCATTTATTTATTTTAAAAAATATTGTAAAGTGAAAATAATTAAACGGTTTTTACCACAAAATTGTCTACTTTAACAAATCTAATATTAATTATTATTTATTTATTTAAATAATTTAAAAAATACTGCTGTTCCGGGTGTTTTCATATTTAATTTTTAATTATATTTTAAATTTAACAATATTAATTGTAAATATAAATATTACAATATTTGCTTATTTAAAGTCTGTTATATGAAAAAAATCTCACTTTACATTCTGTTAAAGACTGAATATAATTCATAACATGTATTAAATGAAACATACGCATTTATTAAACTGCCAATGTATGAGTATTTGATATTATGTAAATGTTAAAAAAACGTAGTGTTTGTAAATAAATATTGTAATTAAAACTGTGATATTTTATTAAACAATAAATATAAAAGTGAGTTTTATTTTAAAAGACATTTTAAGATCATGATTGTTCAAATAATTTCGCCGCTACCCGAGATACTGAGTAGTTACTGATACTAGAGGATAGGAAAATAAAAGAGTTTATTTTATATTAGCTTTCGAATTAAAAAAAAATGTGAGTAGCCTATGTGTTTTTCAAGACTATACTATACATTTATGTCAAATCTCATCGAGATCCGTTCAGCGGATAATATTAGTAAGATTGTCCTATGAGGTCCTAAATAACAAAAACATCGTGGATAATGTACTATCTCTGGTTTTGTATTAAGAAACCATTTTAAACACTAGTTCCTTGTCGACCTATTGGTCTTTTTTATATGAAAATGAACTATTTGTTCTGTGTCATAGAAAGTTATAAAAACAACTAGGAGTGAACTAAACCGAAAGTGTTACAAATTGTAGTGTCCTGCGTAATCTTACTAATCAAGTAAGCCTATCATTTCCTGAAAGGCCGGCAACGCATCTGACGTTCCTCTGGTGTTGCGGATGTCCATAGGCGTCGTTCACCACCTCGATATTCTCGCCGCTCGTTTCCCCCCTTTTAAAAAAACTAATGTTATAAATGCGAAAGTTTAGTTGGATTGATATATGTTAAGGTTTCTGGCCTTAACGGCTAAACGGATTTCGAGGAAATAAGTATAGGATAGTCTGGAAGAACTAATAGGCTACTTTTTTTTAATTCCACGCGAACGGAGTCGCCCGCGACAGCTAGTAATTATATAAATTAAATAAAAAACTTTTGCCATGTCACACTTCTTACAGAATAGAAAAGTTTTCTTTACATTAAGACGTACTTGTACGACTTCGAAGTTAGTCAAGTGAACTGGGGCATGCATTTAATCTCACTTAGGCCGTACGTTGAATACTACTTTACACAAACTTTGACATAATATTTACAATAGAATAAAAAGAACCTCTTTGTATACAATAAGGATTAATTAATAATCTTACTAATATTATAAATGCGAAAGTTTAGATTGATCGATGGATTTTGTTAGAGTTTGTCTTAAAGGCTGAACGTATCTCGGTGAAATTTGGCGTAATGTAGAGGATAATCTGGAAAAACACATAGGCTAGACACTTTTGTTTTTATTTATTCGACGCGGACAGAGTCGCGGGCGAAAGCTAGTCACTAATAACGCTAATATCTTAATTTTATATGTAAGTATATAAAATCATCTAAATAAGAGCCGTAGGGATATTTCAAACATTAAAAATACTTATGAAGCATACCCAAGCAATACATGTAAGACATGTGACAAAAATACAATTTAAGTGGCAGTTAATTAAAGCTAAAAGTCATTAAGATTTTAAATTAAAAGTCGCAGAGACGATGTCGAATGACAAAAGGAGCGAGAGAGTAGTTTATAGCAGTCAGTCTCCAATCGCTGAGAGCACTCGTTTTAATGCGCGGTAAAAAGAAGTGAAGCCGATATGACGGTCCATTAACTAGTGGCACCATCAAAATCACAAGAAAAGGATTTTCTCATAAACTGTTTTAATTCAAAAAATTTATCGTTAATCCTTAATGTAATGGAGTTTTTTGTAGCAAAAAAATGGTATTTGTTACCAACACACTAAAATCTAAATCACGTATATTTCTCTAAACTGGTTCAGGAGTGCCATAATAGTAGCCTTCTTTATTATACTTGAAGAAATACTGAAGGTGTTCGAAGGAAATTCAACGGTGTTTGTTTTCTATGTTTGTATCGGTAATTGACGTTTATACATTTTAAAAGCTAACAATTTTTAACCCTCTAGGGTTATTCTTGAAATAGAAACCATGGTTACCCTAAGCGGCGTTATCGTAAATATTTAACAACACGGATTAATATTCATGGCTGACTATCGTAGCGTGCGACATGTTTATAGCTTCAATTCTACAAAATGACTCCTTGCGGCCGCGACACTCTAAAAAGAATCAAATAAGTCCTGGGAAAAACAGGATAAGGAGACATAATTTAATGTATCTATTCAATATTTCATTCAAATATCCACAATTATAATAAAAGACGTGTTTGGAAACTCTATCGTATCGAAAAATACGTTTTAAATATGTCAATTGTAAGATAATTTTAGAACTTTGTCTTGGTCTATTTGGTCTCTTTGGTAAGTAGTAGACCGCTTGACAAATCCTTAACAAAATTATTATAAGTAAGTATATAGTTAGTGTGACAGTTCAAGAATATTTTTTTAAACCCTATACTGTGCAGTATTCTTCCCCCGACTAAAATATTTACTATAACTTTAAAAGACATCATAGGAACTTGACCTCACCTCTGGTATCAACGGTCTCGTATCCCTGACCTAAGGAGAGCTCGTGCTTAAGTGCCGTATAAAAATAAAGCACATCAAAAACCTCATTATAGCATCCGACCACCCAATAAACGTAATCTCTCAAACCTTTAGTGCAATACGACTCATCAAACAACACTTGTATTTACACCTTACGATTTATTTGTCAGCACCAAAAAAATATTGAACTATGTTTGCCTCAACAGAACTATCGCATCTCCAAATTTTAATGGAAAAATGTTTAACTAGCTTCATTCTTTACTCGTTGTGGGGTGTTATAATTTAGTTTAGAAAACTCAGACAATTTTTACGTTTACGTACAGCGATCGTGTCGTAGTCGTCACGTCGGCAGAGAATGTGCATATCTTTAAGTAACAAATCAAAGTGTTATTTCTGTAACACGCCATTATTCAAAGGCACAGAGTAACTTCGTTGCAGTAAAATATATTGCTCAATAAATTACAGATATAACATATTACAGTTGTGTGTGGCCTTTACTCGTTTTAGTACTAGGATGATGTAGACACGAGTTTCATATGATTCCCTGTTGAAATTCGATCTTTAGATTCTATAACAGTCAATACAATGTATTCAAGTGGACAACTAATTAATTTACAGTTAAAAAAATTAATAAAACACCATCGAGAAGATATCGTAATTTATTTAACTTAAGTTTTTTAATAATTGAAGTACAATTATTAAATTTTAGAAATCAGAAAGGTGTAGATCAATTAACAGTAAGGAGTAGGGTCGTTATCGATTTATTTTTTAATTAATAATGTCTCTGTAGTGTTAACACTCTGTGCAGAAGTATCTCGTACATAATTCAAGCGGAGTGTACCTACATCAAGTTCAAAGTTAACTTTTAACTGAACACATTTGTCAACTTGCTGCACTAATTGGGATAAATATAACTGAATCACAATAACATTGCTTTTATTACAAGAAATTTTGTATATTTGCTCTTGTTGCGTGTTGAATTCATTATACAAAGACCATTTTTTTTAAGTATCGAATATAAAAACTCAGCACGTATTAGGTTTAAAAAATGTAATCTTGTTATACTTCTAAAAAGGATATGCCATGTCCACTAACCTGATACTTTAGTAGACCAATTACCCAATTAGAGTGGACTAAATCATCGCTCCGTTGCTCTGATTATCTTGCTTATTGTGATGAAGGAAGCGACCAATCAACCGCTCTTGTGCAACTCAATATCACAATTAAATAATCTATATACAGCACTGATTGTTGCTACATTAATACTAAGAGAATTGAATATTGTTGACCTCCAAATAACTTGGGAAACAGTTCCGCCTAGTTGTTACGGTTAAAGTTTTTCCATCAAATAAGGTTTTGATAACATTAAGATATAAAGCATTCGTTTTGTATTTGTGGTTGATCTGAGTTTACGATGTGGCAAAGAAGTTACTTTCTTTTCGTGGACTTTGGAAGCCACTTTTTCTCATATGAAGTGCCAATTCGCTCCTTCACTACACAGCATCCTCTAAGTGCAGAAGGTCGTGAACGTAACACATGTCCGCAGGAACTTATTATGTATGAACAGAGAGACATTCGGACCGGGCGTGTGTTTGCCGAGAACACATAGACCGCCCGCATATTCATTAAGTTAATTGTTCCGTCAGAGGCTGCTCTTGAATCCATTATCTTAATTCGAGAGCGTCTACGTGCCGTCGCCGTAACGCTGACTCTATGTTTAGCTACGGAGGTAGTTTCATCGTATCTTAAGCGAGTGCACTTTGCATTAATTTGTTTTGACCGTCAGTTTGATATCCACGTGAGTCGAATGCTGACTCCCTCGATCAATACAACGGTAATAACTTCTATTATGTTCCTTGCGTTATCAATATTTGTTGGAAATAGTATAGGTTAATTTGAAATATTTACTAATAGAACTGGTACTAGTGTACTTACGTGGTATGAGTACTGAATATACGCTGCTGGGTGTCGGACACCGGGCATGTAGTGCACTGTCCCTTGCATTCTCCGTCGTCTCGCACGCATTCTGCTTCCGATGGCCGGCGGAACGACGCCGGATGTCTGAGAATCGCGTGCATTTACGGGGCCATAAAATGCTGCTTATCGATCGATCGATGACACCTGACGAGGTTTATTCTGTGTTTGGAATTATACAACTTATTTGATATACAATTTTCTGCTTGTTTCTCTTAAATATCTTTAACATCAAAGCAGTAATTGTGTTTCGAAATTCAAAAAAGTTGTCATATAAAAGTTATACTGGCGACAATTCGCAGCAGCATTTTATGACTTCAGGCCACAATTCTTGCAGTCGGTACGTCTAGTTTGCAGCTTGTCCGTGCAGCATTCCCTGTTGGCCGAATGTCGGAGTACAGCGATGTCAGGTATTGAGCTATCGGTATCTTGTTACCAACCAAACTATCTCAGATACATTCTACGGAATTGGGAGATTGTATTGGCAATTTACTGGAATATAACCAATTGATAACATTTGACAAATGAAAATAGAGATGCTGTATAACAATGATTTCATCACTTTAAGAACATATAAAACGTTCACTGTAAATACTATTAGAAATCATTCTAGGAATTTTATCATATTTAGCAATCTTTGCACATAACTGGTATTCACTTAACTAAGTTAAGACAGTCTATAACTAGACATGACTTATACGTATCCTACTGTCGCCTCAAACTCGGTGATTGACAAGCTGGAACAATTCAATAGTCGATCGAACTGACCTCTGTCTCTAGACTGTGATTAGCTACGCTCCGATTGTGACTAGAGGATTGGATTCCATATCCAGGGAGATAGCTTTCACTCGACTAAGGGTGGTATTACTCTGCAGGTTTTTGGTATATGCAAAAAATATCACACTATCTTCAAGCATCTTGACAGGAGAAGACAGCAAATCATTTATGATTCAGGTAGTGTTTTGTTTCTCCCAGAAAAAAAGTATTATGTAGAGCAATTGTTGCTTCCTTTCACTATAAATTAGGCTTATTATAGGTACATTCAGAAACACAAGTGCTAAAAACCGTACCGTTGTTAATTACATTCAAATCACAGAGCGGCAATTAGACAATAAACAATGCATTCATAACGAAATTAGATACTGAGTCACCAATTTGAAAGTCACTAAACAAACCTTTTAATATTCCTATGAAAAATTTAGAAAGGAAACAATTAGCATTCTCATTACGGAGTCCGTTTTCGACGACCAATGGTCCGCAGCGAAAACACTTCGCGCCGTTTCGGATGCACGCGCCGTGTGTGGAGAGATACGTCATATCGATAGCACCTAATGATCTGCTCGTTAATTAGATGTCATTTCATGCATCACAAGCTTTGTAGCATCGAATGTGGTCACCGTACAGAGAGTGACGACTCAAATAGTAATTTTTGGTTAGGTGTATATTCAAGCATACATTTCTATGCAACGTTTTGTATTCTGTTGGTGATTGTACATTTTTATAAGTGTAATTCGTCTTCTCGTAATTCTAGGTACTATTGTAAAGGTCTTGAATATAAATAGTTATTTACATCGGTAATATTTTCCAATACTTGATTGTTGAAGTATTGTCAACCAATCGATTGTGTGCGAACAAACTCATTAGTATTGCAGAGAAGATGCATATTTAAAGCGTATAGATCAATATTTGCCTTATTGCTATTCACGTAGTGTGTACGATCACAAACTAAACGTCAGAAGGACCCAATAAATATTGTTTACTGTCGATGCGAGGCGGAAATGATGTCATTTCAACTTGTGTTTGCGTCCGGCTCCGGCCGCTCTCGCGTTCAGAACGCAAACGGTGGATATTTCAGAGTTTATCCCTTTTGATAACGGAAATATAGATGACGTTTCAGAATTAGAAACCAATTTGAAAGGTATAAATTGAAGCTTCCTTATGTTGGCGACATTAAATATTTAACCAAAATAAAATCATTTGTACTTTAAAGTTTACACCAATTACATTCAAAGCATATAGCAGAAGAAAATAAGCAATGAAAACAGTTCTCCATTTTAAATAAAGAACGCAGATTTTTGAAATTCGATTTCTTCGCGCGAACGACATTTATCGTTTCCTTGTAGAGCATTACAATAAATACGATAACCAAGTATCAGTTACCCTTCAGTGTAAGATTAAGTTCGCAATCGCTTAATAACTTCATAAACGCCACATAAACACGGCTAATTTATGTCGAATGTTTACAATTTCGAATAAAAGATGGCGGCCGCGGGCAGAAGTCGTTTATACGCTCGTAAAATATTTTACATCGGCCATTTTGCAAGGACATACCGATGGCCGATGTCCAACAGAGCTGTTGAAAATATTTGATTATAAAATTTTATTGTTATACAATAAGTATTTAGTAAAATAAAAATTATTGAAAAATTGTCGAAGATCATAATGATTTCAGAACAAGTGAAATATTAAAGACCTGTATAAGATAGCTTTGTTAGACGCATGATACTGCAGTTTGAGTTTACTACATTTTGTTTGGAACGACGTCTACTTGATGAGTTGTTTGTTCCATACAAGACAAGCAATTTAGCATTTCAATCACTTCAATAAAAAGGATATTTTATTGCGAACACATACAAATCCATCCCTAAAATGCATATCTCCCGAGCAAATCCTTTAATCATCAACATAAGGGCTCCCGTACTCTATAATTTGTTACATGAATGGGCGAGTGATTGCTAAGCCGAACTGCTTTGATATTTACAATTTCATAGATGCTGACGAGTTTTCTCCGGCTTACAAACCGCTTGCTGTTCACTTCTCAATACAGTGATCAAGTCAATGTAATTACGACTTGCGATTTAATTAAAGATATTGTATAGATATGGATCATAGAATGGAATATGTACTTTTGATAGACATTGAAATATTTTGTAAATGTTGAATAGGTTAAGTGCTATTACGTTTTGTAGTTAAAATAACTATGTAAAAACAGAATTTTCACACTAAAGGTAAGAAGCTCGAACATAACAGAAATTTGGTGTCGTTAGTAATCCCAAACTATTCCATTGGGATCGATTTTTTATCCAATAAAGATATTTATTTAGCATGTAAGTATGACATCATACACGTATCTAATGACGTGAAAAATATACTTTATGTAATGTCTCTGTGGCCCACGCACGATCAGATTCCCTTTAATTTATATTTACTTTACCAAATTGAAATAACAGATCTTATATCTTTATTGACATCTCAATGGGTTTTAAAACAGTTTGTGTGGACGCAAAATAATTTTCAGTTGATATCAAAATTATTAAGAAAGGATTGTCCTCTTGTTGTCATTGTTGTGTTCGAAACAAAAAGATTTAAGTCGTTTAAGCAAAGGAAATCGCGTTTCCTATTCCGCCTTTCAAATCACATTAACTGGACGGAGTTTTTAACCCTCATTCTGCCCCTCCCCTTCTCCACTGTAAACATCCCCGACAAGAAACGGAACCGTGGTCACCAATAAAACGCTAATTCTTCCTTTAGGCATGTGTCACACTACAGTAAGCTAGTGAAGGACTAATTTTGTAAAACAAAAAACATTTTAGAATAATCAGACGCAAGTCGACGTCATATGTAACACTATGACACATGTGAAAATTGAACTTATAATCACGGGGGAGGTTTAAAGTAAAAGGGACGATCTTTTGAAGCTATCGTCATTTGTTATTCACTCAAGTAGGAATCTAAGATGCGATAAGTGCTCGTTATTAATCAATAAAAAGAAGCTGTAATAATATAGCTTCGCTTAGCGCCTCTTGTGGAGCACAAGCATAAATCATAGACTGGACGCTACAGGAAATTAACTTACGCCCTCTCGCGTGACAAGTTTATTAAGAATTTTCTTTTTCTCTTTCTCTTCTTGTTGTTGGTCGAAATTAATGTTGGAGGACGACGTTTCTGATGACACTTTTTTAATTTGGTCTGTTTGAAGTGGCCTGCCAGTGACTAATCTAGTTATTCGAATTGGGGTAAAAATAAAACAAAACTGTCATGTTAAATAGAAAACACAGATTAGATTGCGGATTAAATTTGACACGAATTAGGCAATGACTGTAATTTTGACTGCAATTCTCTATTTAAATAACCTAAGTTAATTTTTAGCTGCTGTTATTGGACTCGTCTAGAAGACTAGTAAATGAATCACCGAATAGAGTAAAGACATAATTTCTGACATGGTATCGGTAGAAAATAGATTACCGAGACGCGGATCGTAAATATCCATTCCAGTTTTTAACATTAGTGCCACGGAACATTGGCCGACAGTTCGTGGTAGCACTCGGAGAGAGACGTTAAACTGATTTACGACGAGGAAGCGACGCATTTCGCGGAACGTCGTGTGCGTATGAATGTTTAGCGAAAATATTAAACTAAGTGTGGCACTATCAGTTGAATAGCACGGCTAATTGAAGGGTTACTCAATGCAGGATAAAATTATAGTCCTACCACATGTGGTTTTTAACAGATTGAATTAACTTAGAAGTGTATTATGATCAATTATGAAATAATTTTGAGTTTATTTTAAACATTCGTATTAAGAACTTATCTTTATGAATGAGTTATTAGCAAAAGATCGTTGTAAATAAAAAAAATGGTAGTGTAAATGAAATGCAGAAGATTGGAAGTTAGAACATAAATTAGCGTAGTGGCAACAGAAAGCTGTTTTATGCTTAGATTTTAGGCAAAAACAAATGCAATTAATACAAATGATGTTCTTTTGTTTCATGCATTAAGTTCCTCTATAATTAACTCATTAGAAATTGCATTTTAAGACGTAAAATAACAGCGGATTTGAAGAATAAAAATGTGAAGTGCATTCAGGAGTAGAGGTCACAGGACACATTGTAAGGAGTCACAAAGCGACTTCAGTTTTACGATTGACAAAGTATAGGTTTATTTTGTATACAATAGGCATTGAATCGTTCTGCAATTTTGTTAGCGAAGTGCGAGGTGTTTTTAAGTGTTTCTCTTTATAAACAGTGTTTTTACGTTCCATTTTATGGATAAAACAATACAAAACGCAACTACTTGACTTGAATTGCAGATATATTTAGACCCAAAGTAAACATTTTCAAATGGTTATAGAATACTGAGGGTCTTCCAAAGCGTCGTATACAATCCTTACCTACAATATTTAGGCGCCAATAGTCTAATGGTTTGGGGTACGGACTACCGATCTTGAGGTCGAGGGTTCCAATCCCGCTATTCGACTATTGTCGTGAACCATATCCTAGCATAAGCCTAGAGCTTAGTTGGAATGATTAAAGGAAATATAAGTAGAACAACAAAAACATTTAAAAAAAATGTAATTAAAGTGTGTAAAAAAATTACGTTCTCTCATGGTCTCTAACATTTCTTACTTACTGCGTTGGCGCAGCGACCCAAAGTGGGTCTTGGCCTCCGACACGAGAGAGCGCTAGCGTCGTCTGTTCTGCGTCGTCGCCGGCCAGTTGATCGACTCTAGCTCGCGCAGGTCCAGCTCTACGGCGTCTCATTAACATTTATAGAGTGTTCCTACTCGAAGTACTCGTATAATTAAACTTTTAGATGTGAGTTGCCTATTTATATTTCAATTGACAGTCGCAGTTTATTTTTAGACAACATTTTTAAACTCAAGTACATACAACCCTTCGTTTCTTAATTGAACGATGTATTTTAAATGCTATCGAGATTAGAGCACGTTTGTTATAAAACATGTGCTGTAGATATTAAATCTGTTTATAAAAATTCTCAGAATCATAGAGTAAGTGTTCATTTTGTAATACTAGTGATTATTTTAAATCTCATGTCTCATTTTAACTATTTTAAACGACTAAAAATGCAAATCAGAACAAAACATATTGTTTGATGTTTTATTATTTTGAGTTCCTAGTTAATGTAGTCCTAATCTAGACCCAGGTTTATACAAAGCAGAAATAACATCAGAGCGCTAATTAAAGTTTTGTAATTACCGTTAGCCTGCTATAAATTTAAAGTTAAATATGAAGCGTTGTAAACTTTTTAATTGTATTTTGTTTTACAAAAAGTCTATTGATTTCGTTATTGTTGTAATGATGCCTATTACTTCGATGATTTAAATAATTCAATTTATGTCTCTAAATGTACGTGGTCTCTGCAAAGGGCACAAAACAAGAGATGAAATATTTTTGTCGCTAGATGGCGGTGGTTTCATAAACGTGATCAATACATTATCGATAATATTAAGAGTGTTTCACAGATGTTGGTTAATTTAATGTACACGATTTGAACTAGGGCTTATTTGCATCAAACTAACCAGTTATGTGTCAACTAACACACGAAGTTTCTCACGTTTTCTCCGGGAGCAACGGTTAGATGTACTGAACACCGTATTTCTAATTTAAGAAATTAGATAAAGCTGTTTTATTAATTTAATTGCCACATATACTATCATTTAAGTATTCACTATCTAACTAAGATAAAAAAATAGGTGTAGATATTCTAAATGTTTTCTTTTTTAATAAAATGATAGATATTTTCTTATCTGATATCATTGGTGGGTTTGATTTTCTCTTGCGCGTTTACTTTCGCTTTGATTGAAGATCAATCCCCTCAATCAGTAGTCTTGGTAGCTCGGCTATAGTTTAAAAGCTGTGTTTACATCCGAGGCTTTCCACACGACACCGTCCTCTATAATTGAATCTGCAACAAATGACAGGGTAAATTTGTCTATGCGGGCTCCGATTTATTAGGTCTGTATTGTAACCTATAATTTTCTTTCCCTCGTCATTTTACTGAATGAGTCTCTCATATTAGAGGTTCATGTTTCTATTAACGATATTTTTGGAATGGCTTCATCTTGCATAGACTTTGATCATTGTGTAATTTTTGTTTTGTATGCATTATTATTTAATGTAGAAACGAAGGGTCAGATGAATAGATTAAATTACGAATAACCCTAACAAAAATTGGTCAAGTTATTTACTTGTAAAAGGATATTCTCGATTCGTTTTTAAGAATTCCATAATTCCGCTCTTGGTAGTCCGATTTTTAAATAAAGACTGGAGTATAAAAGCGCGCGCATATCTTGGATTAAACTATCGCACAACTGTTTAGTTGCGTTTTGATTCCTATGAGCGTATATGGAGGTGTATACAGTACCCAATTTTTAGTTGTGCAACTAAACAGTTGAATAGGCTACGAAACAATCGCACAACAATTTAGTCAAAGGTGAGTACTAGTAGTAGTGAGTAGGCCTAGTCACCCTGACTTTAGGGTAGGCTCCGAGCCCCTCGGTGGGGACGTATAGTGAGCTGCTGGTGATGGTGATGGTGTGGTGGTGAGTACTCGATTTAAGATACGATTTCACTCGATTAAAAAGATGTCTGGTAAAAATGCTTTCCCGTTTGTAAACTAGTTGATTCGTCAAAGATACCAACGCACTCTAGGGAGAGGAACAGCAAACGTTTCAGACTTGCTGTCGGTAATGACGATAATCAATAGTGGGGCTCGAAGTAAAATGCAAGCCGGCGTTTAAACAAAAAGGGCAGAGAGGTGGGCAAACAGTGGGGGCGACTGCGGGCAATTTACCGATTTACCCCACTAGAGTCGTGCTGCCACTGGTTGTGATGACTCTAGACAAATATGATAAGGTCTTTACGTGATTGATAAGAAACTATATTTGCACGTATAATTCAATATTTAGCTGCGTAGAGTTTAAAAAAAGTTGAACATGATTTAATCTTCATTAATGAGGCTTAGATCGTAATTATAATTAGGGTTTTTATCCAAAATATTTACCCCTTATGTTTAATGGCGTGAAAATATGTAGCCTAAAGTGTGACGTAAGTGTAGGGCTTTTTATCAAAAAAAGAATTATTTTTAAAATATGTTGTAATTGCTGATATCGTAGGCAACAAAGAAGTGTGTGTTTACGCTTTATTATGATAGTATAGATAAGGTTGTAAAACAAAAATGAGTAAGTCCTAAAACATGTTGATTTGGATGAAGAGTTAAATACGATTGGAGTTACATAGATACGACGTTAAAGGTCCACAGTTTATGTGGTATCACTGTGCAGTTGGGACGATAGACAAGCAAATAATATTGTCTACGCCTGACTGATGACAGTTAAGGGCTCGTTCACATCACGCTTGTGTCGCTGCTCACTGCACCTCCGCTGTGCAACGCTGCTCGAAGTATGCATACAACTTAACCATACGCTTAAATGCTTCAGCATTCTAAGTGTTTTTACTTTGATAATGGTAATCGAAAATGAATAAATTGTTTAAACTCTTTCCAACGTTTTCTTTTATTTTTGCCTTGTAAATCATCTTGCAATAAGTCATAGGATTCCGAATCCCTTATATTAGTAAATAAATATTTGATATGAATGATAGAAAATGAAGTACCAACATGAAATAATTCAAAACCGAATGTGTAATACGGGGAAAAACAACGTTCGTAATGCTGGCAACACACAAAGGTAAAACATTAAAATAGTCGATAAGGACAATTCAGTAAAGCGATTGTTAAAAAACAATATTGTTCTGTTAAACACTAAGATACTGGCATAAGAGAAAAGTGAAAAATGTTATCTGAACACAGCGCTAAGATCTTTTTATTCGTCGCTGCCGTCATCGTGTCGCCTTAGATTTCACGAGCATAATTCTGTAACAGGAGCCCGTTGTTTACGAGCGAAGACGTTGCGAAAATAAACAAAACGTTATTCAATCTGCCCTTCTACAGTAAGCAATCGCTTGATGGTAGGGGATGGTATATTGGGCCATAACAAACGCGGCTCAAGAATTTCATACTACCTCACGAAGGGGGAGGGAAGGTTTAGTTCTTCTATACAGTGAATAAGTCATATATTAACTAATAGTAAATTAACTTCGATAAAAAAAGTAATACAAAAAATAATTTTGTTTCATAAGTAGTAAGGTTATTAATAATTTTCGCGTATTGTATTGTAAATGTTCCTTTCTTTCTTTTCAAAAAAACTTGCTTAAAAACTTCAGTTAAGTATTAAAACATCAATACAAAAGTTTATATTAACAACGCAAATGCTTAAAGCGAAGTCACACGCGGTTTTCATGGCCACACTTTGCCTTGTACTCCTGCCACGTGACGTGACAGTTTACGCCAGTGACATCCAAAATCGTTGCCACATTCCTCTCAAACGTCTTCTCAATACAATGAGGGTACATTGATTTACCAAGACAACACACGCAGCACGCAAATTTGAAATCAAACATCAATGGAACGGAGATTATTTTGCTATGGTGTAAATTTGTTTATATTTTTAACTGAGGTGCGAGAGAATTCATACGGAGATAGTGAACCTTAACTCAATGGTACAAAGGTTATTTTGGCGTTGAATGTTATTTAATTTTGGTATTTATAATATAGGGGTGAAACTAATGCAAAAGTTTTGTAAATATTCGACAGATGCGACATTCAATTGTTTATTTAAGGAATACCCTAACTTTAGAACTGTTAATGTGTTTAGAATAAATGTACTGAAATAATATATCTACACAATTAAAATGATAAATTTATTGTTGTAAAGGAAAATAATTCAGCTACCAATGTACCTATTATTTTTCAACAATTACGAAAATTAATAATTGCACATGAAACAATATTGTTACTTAGCCTATTAAATTTTAAAATTCTGTTAGTTCTCTCAGTTACTTTTTTTTTAAATGTAGTTACAGTTGAGATGGTCATTTTAGTTTTGGATCTGAAATTAAATCCATCTGCAGGGCCTGGGGCTGCATCTTCCGCCGCTGTAACTGTCTACGAACAGACAATTTGAGGCTCGCAAATTGGCGACTCTCGCTAATTAACGTTCCCAACGACAGGTGTATACTGTGGCTAGGAAAATAGCGTCCCAAGGGGTACTGAGGAGAGCATACTATTTGCGAGCAATTTTCTGCTTCATTACAAGAGCAAGATTTTGTAAGTAAGAGATTGAGGTATTAGTAACAATTAAGGAAGTGACATAAACAATTTTATTGACCAGTATTTCATAAGAAAAATGTTAATCTTATAATCTTCATGCATATTTCCTGCACAAACACTCACTGAACTCACAGTACTTTGTTTAAAAAGTCACCTTAACACTCGCTATTTTCATGGCCTAAAGGCATCCTGTCATTTCACAGTAATTGATAGCTTCCAGTCATTCTGTGTTCCCGCACTTTGACTGCGACATGCAGTAGGACACGTTGACATGCAAACAGCACCGCCACTGTAATATATAATTATTATAAATAAAACCAACCGGCTAGTTCACACGTGCCCCAGGCTATGATACCGGCCACCGGTTAATTACAAACTGAGCAAAAGCTAATGTTATTATAAAAACTTCTCGATGGTTCTACATTTTACGTTTATCAAACTTTGTAACAACTGGACAGTTATTTTCTACACTTGATAGGTAATTTTAAAACTCATAATTTAAATAAGAAATATTACTAAGAGAACTTCAAGATTATGTTATCATTATCTATAGAATTAGTTTTTTTGTAATACCAAATTACATCTGATTTGCTTAAAATTAAAAACGCGAAATAGTTGGTAAGGAACCAAGATGAGTTCTTAATATGATTTTTTTTATTTTATCTATTGATTTTTTGGTGTCTCAGCGCTATCTCAAATATTGTTTCTGGAAATAAAGATCTTTATTAAATACGTTATATTAATTTAGAAAGTGGCAATCCATTACAAATTGCTGTTATAAATAAGTGAAAATTCAAATAAACTAAATTATTCCTTTCCATGCGCTTCGAATCCAAAAGAAATATGTAGCTTATGTTCTTCCAGTCTTACCTCTACATCTAGTCCAAATTTCATCGAGATCCGTTCAACAGTTTACGCTACAAGAACAAACAACCATTCCTCTAAACTTTCGCCTTATTCTACTATTCATTTTATATTAGTAAGATAAAATGAATACTAATGGCTATAGAGAGTATCTCTAACATGTATAACCTCATACCGCAGCAGCTCGGCGACAGCAGCGATCATAATCCATTAATTGATGGCGCGTAAGCTCCCTGTTCGAATCCCCGTTCAATTTGTATGCCGGTTAATCATTAATGCGTTAAGTAAATATTACAAGCGCTTTAGAACGTTCCAATTGTGCTTAAATTGTGTGGATATAAATAGTTATAAGCAGACACTATTGTTAATTAGAAGACGACACATACGATAACTGTTTTGCTAATTTTAAACCGTTCGTACACAAATCAAATCTTTAGAACTATCGTATTCTTGCGACAAGTCTGAGGCGTATTTACATACAAACGTCAGCCTTGCTAAGCCATCTTGAAAATGTAAGCGACTTCACACAAGAAAATTTGACAAAATGTAGCCGACACATGTATATGAACCTGTATGACGCTGTATGGCGGGTATAGCTAAGCGACAAACATTGCCAGGATTTGAAAATATACACCTACTTGTGTACGAAAGACTTTACTCGTAAAAAAATTGTAATATCCAACAGTTTCATTTAATGATAGAACTGAATCCGAAACATACAGTCTGCTAGTAAAATTCTCAGACTTCCATGTTTTAGCTCAGGTCTTTAGGCGATTTTGACTCGAAAGAGCCATAGAAACCTCGAGGGAAATCTCTACAAATACGTCCATTCAGAACTAGCTTTAACTAGAGTAATACGTTACAGCCAAAGGAAGGCAATCTTCGTTTCAGTTCGTTCATATTTGCCGTGGCCGGTTCAAAACAAATACTGCGCGGGACATCTCTCGAGGCTGAGCGATTTATACCCTGCTAGATAACGGCAAGCAGAAAATATCAAGCGCAGATATTCAACGTTAAGGAGATTGTACATTGTGTGAGACACAAAACTGATCGAGATGTTCATTTTAGATATGGAACTAAATGTAACATTTGCATACCGTTTTTACAATTTGATATAGGTATAATGTAACGACTTAGTTAGAGGCAGTTAACGGTTTAAGCTCGATACACACCTTCAGTTTGAACTGATCAATCTGACTGTACAGTTAAAACTTATATACTTGTATGGCGCTATATTCACTGTTAGTTCAACTGTACAGTTCTTAGTTTGCCTTTAATAACGGACTCTATACACATGACAAAGAAACTGGGTAGAAGTTGACTATAACAGATTCTTAACAAGTTCCATATTAAATAATGAACGCTGTATATCATTATCTGTCACAGCGTGTGTATAATCGCCTTAATCCTCGCGACTGGGCTGAGCACAATTCAGTTTTGTCCTCTCAAGCCGCGATTTATTCTCATAACAAGACGCGCCGCAGTAAAAATAGGAGACGCCGTGAATTTATGTCGTGTAAATTTAATTTTATGTTTTTTGTTACACTTCGCCACAACAATGCTCTGTACAAAATTGTTGCAGATGGTGTTGAATTATCGCATGAAAGTAACTAAGTAAGCACCGTATTAGTATCATAAATAAACAGGACTTTAATTAATATAAAATTAAGTACAGGAGAAAAACTTAAAAAACTGCGATAAGCATGAAATAAACCAACTTGCTACCTAACCTTTGCATTTGTTGAATAAATTATTGCAAGTTTATTTAGTATTCAGTGAGTCAACGCGGGGCTATTTCAAGTTTGTAATTGCATTTAGATTAATTGCTTCGTGTAATCGAACCAGCGGATAACTAATTTGTCCACAGACATTATTTACATTCGCTTTCAACTTGAATGAAATCGATTCAACTCATGCAATTATTTTACAAACAGCACAGTTTATCAAAATATAGAGACGTCATAGAAACTCAAACATAGAACAAACGTGTACCACACAGACTAACCAATGTATCTTATGCTTTTTATACAGACGTAATAATTAGTACAGTAAGTGTCATATTTCCTTGCATTCAAACGAAATGTAATTGTCGCTCAATACCCGTTACCATGGATACGTCACGAACCAAAAACCAGGATATTCGTGTCCAATTTCATTTCTTATTAACGAGTAATAAAATCGAAATTCGTCTGATCGTGGTGTATTAGTAAAGTTGTTAAAGTGGAGTGGACATTGGCGTAAAACTGTTTGCTCCAATCTCGAGGGGAACTTAAGGGGTTATTAGAAATGTCTACGAGTCTTATGAATCCTTTGCGAGTTTTTTCATAGTCTGTCACTTCGTCGAATCTTTAGCGCAAACCGTCTGAGCTTATTGTCAAACAGTAATCGATATTCATACAAAAGAATGGTGAAAACATTCAATGGAGATTGTGTTTTACGAAATGAAGCATAACTTTCCGGTACTAGGCAATTCAATTAATGTTTTCTTAAGTAATACTAAAGCGTATAAACCTACACTAAGTAATAGTAACTATTAGACGTCTTAAATGTAAAATCTAGTTGTTAATATAAAAGGATTATCGTAAACAACGTATTTTATGGAATTATTTAGTAACACGTCATGTTTCAACACTATAGCGGTCTAAGCGCTTTGCCGTTTTTCATCAAGTGATTAATCACCGGGAGGTGTGTTGGACGGAAATATCATTTTCAGTTTCCTTTACGATACATCGAACAGTCCGTCTGTTGCTAATTAAATGGGCGGAGTGACGAGTGGCCGCGTCACGCAAGGGTTCACATTTCAAATTTTAATGTTCATTTGTTTAATATAAGTGCGGGTTTTGAGTCAACTATCGCAAAATTGTTGTTCGATTGTCGATTGTTTCGCAGCCAATTGAACTTTTTAGTTGCACAACTAAAACTCGAGTAGTGTGCGCACCTTCATATAAGCTCATAGGAATCAAAACGAGACTAAACAATCTAAGAATCGTAAAGCCAAGGGCGTAGTTTCATTAGATAACTTGGTCGTTATACAGAATGCGCTACGCGATATATCTCTCCCCGAGTTCTAGAAATTTATCAACAGCGTATAGTTGAATTAACTGAATACTACACAGCTAGAATAAAAGAAATTACAACAAATGGCTTCAATTTGTAGTTCTTAAAATGTAATTTCCTCAATTTGCTTTACCCTCGATGTCTAAAGTCACAGTCTGTTTACTTTGCAATCAAAATAACTCCTCCGTACACCTTAGAAAAGAGAATTCCAAGTTCTTGGACAGATTATTTTTAGATGAAACCGGGATGACTGAATTTAAGATCCTAACCACTTAAGCGTAGTTTGCAAGGCGCGAGGGAACGCTACGTTTGTTTTGACTAATGATTGCCCAACACAAACCGTTCTTAAGGATCTCAGAAAAGAACAGGACATGGAGACGGGATATTTACTTATAATTTAAAATGGTCGGTGTCGCTGGATGTCTTAATGAATTATACCCTTCAGTACTAATGCTCGGCAATGTTACCGTTAAAGTCGGTTTAGTCATTTCATAAATTAATTAGTTTTATTCCTTACTTTGTTTAGTGCTATTTGCGAATTTCAATGTTCGTTTAATATGTTTCTTATATCTGAATAAGATAAACTAAGGCTCCTAGTTGTTTCGCCAAGCAAAAGTACTTGAGCGTTATTTATACTATTTTGAAGGTCGCCTATTGCTTTGGTCTATAAGAAATTATTTAGCCAAACTCTCAAAAAATTGACGTCGGAGTATTAATTTTTTACCTTAATTTAGTTTGAATAAAATAAGTTAGAGGTGGTTATCCTATAAGATATTTTAGTTTAGTTCAATAAGCTTTAAATAAAGGGGACAATATACTCATTGACTGGAATAGACCATTAATTTGTTTATTATTAGTACAAAGCGCCTCCTTTAATATATTCGCACTGAGGCAATCTGCATACAACGAAACGTAGCCAGCGACTGTCATACTAAACTTTTTATGCCGCGCAATTTCTGTGACTCATCCAATATTGTATTTCAAGATTGTCTTAGTAGTTAAAGAACAAAAAAAATCATAGTCGGAGAGCTCGAAATATGGGGGCGTGATACAGGATCCGTCTGAAACCCGAGCCTGTCGCGTCGGTCTACCCGCATATTGGATCAATTTATTTGATTTTCGTCTTAGGAATAAGGGTCAAAATCGCTTGGCATTATAATTAGACCACGTCTATACGTGTTAGCATTTCCCACGTGGCTTTGTTGCGGTAAACATTCCGCATATTATGGTAATGGGAAAAGAAATTGTTGGACGCTTTGCATAATCCCCATACGATGTGACATTAAGTTGTTTGTCCAATGCCATTGATGCTGTTCTATTTTGAACTTTATGTGTTGGTAATAAGTGTTGTCAATAGATTTCAGCCTTCGTTAATCGGATAACGGTTTAGCGATGACATTTGTTAATGTAATGATTGTTTATCTTTATTGAAACTGTATGTTTTAAATTCTAGTCCAAATAATTAAAGTATAAATTTAGTTAGTTACCTATATTATAATTTACTGGTTTTTAAACACCGTACGGTTTCCAATAGTAACAGGAACAATATTAAAATTGGTTTAAAAAATTTATACGGTTTCCATTCGCCCCTTGTTTTTCCAAGGAAATTGGTCTGAACCCCTCGGTAAAGTACACTCGGACGCATTGAGTAAACTTTCCTTTTCAGATAACAAACATCTTTTGATAAACGATGCATTATTAAATTCGAGAACTTTGATGTTTTAGTTGTAATATGTATATCGTATTACAGTCACGATAATTTGTATTTAACCAATGTACAATAAGAGCACGCGCACACCTTTGACTAAACTATCTCAGAACTGTTTAGTCGCGCTTTGATTCCTATGAGCTTATATGGAGGTGCGCACACTACACGATTTTTAGTTGTGCAACTAAACAGTTGTTTAGGCGAAAGAATCGACAATCGCAAGACAGATGTGCGATTGTTTGACTAATCAAAGCTTTAACTGAATAACTTAGTCTAATCTCGTCATATTTTTTGAAATTCTGTTTTTAGCAACGTTTTGGAAAACCTAAGCTCTGGAGATTATTTTTGAAAAGGAAATACGTTTTATTATAAATACTTAGTTATTTAAAAATAAACAACACCAGAGATGCAGTCAATTTGCTAAAGTTAACCGTCCCTTTGATGTCGAAATGGATCTAAAACATTATCCTGAACTACACAGAAAAAAGTTACAAAGACCACTTCGCTGTACGAAAACATGGTTCAAGATACAAATGTTTCTCAGTATATTTTTACGACAATCATAAACATGGAATAGGCGGTATTCATACGAAATTATTTGGATGGTATCCAGAAGACATATATCATGCAAGACCTACGGAATCCGTAAGCGTCATGCGAATTTGAACACTACCACAAATGTATACAATGTTTGTTTTTGCTTGAATGATTTTAAAATAATTTACTTAATATTTGTTAAAAGTTTGTAGCTTTTTGTATGAATAGTGTTTGTAGTAATGAAGTCGAGGCAAGCATATAAAATAAGAATGTAATATATGTAGGAATAAGATACAAAAGTCTGGGCTTACTCGATGAGGGGTTTGTTTCTAAAATTTGAGTACACATAACCAGGGTAGAGTTAGGCAACACTGTTTCGACCTTTTGTAAAGATTTGAAATTTGAAAAAAACATTTGTATAATGAGGAAAATAAGTCAGGGTATACCATCAGTAACAGATGTCTATGTCATATATTATGTAGGTAAATAAGAAGATTGTAACGCTGTTATTGACGAATAAATTGTAATTCGATTTCATTACTTTCTAATTATTTTTATAGCTTACAAATTTGAATTGAAATAAATATGTATCGGTTATGAAGCGTCTCAGTTTACGTGTCAATTGAAATCAATACCAACTTCGTGCTTTCAAAAATGTCTTTCGAAGTTCAAAAGCAATGCTTGGATGGATTAGGTTACGTTTCTCGAATTATCAAGTTTTCGATTCAATATTTTTGTTCAAATTAAACGGCTTTAATATTATCAGCTAAAGTTAAGTGCTTTTAGTTTAAATAGGATTTTTTTACGTAAGAAAAAGAAATAAAAAAAACCTTAAGTAAAATCTTATCCTTCATTAAAAGTTAGAACTACAAAAAGAAACTTCTGCCATAAATCCTTTCCAACTGAAAGCAATGACTGATAGCATGTTACTTTGAAAATTGCAATTTATAATTGCTTTGATGCGATTTTGAGTCTTAACTCAAAGCGCTAAGTATAACAATGGCTTGTAAATCGGTCTTCAAATATAAATCCTAATTAGATAGGTACAGTCGCGGTCAGATGTACGTGACGTCATGTTTTATGAGTTATCGTCGATTCAGAGAATATTATAAATAAATATTATATTCTTACTAGGAATTATGCGTGTCACAGTACTAATGAGTGCAGCTCAGTATTAATATTTGAAGGTGTTATTTTCTTAGAAAGCTGTCATTGTGTTAGTTAAAAAATTCGCCAGGCGTTCTCTTACTATTGTTTGTAGATGTTTAGCGCGTATTGATGTTGTTTAGAAATATTATTTACTAAAACCAGACTTATTCCGGTTAAGTGTACGTTTATGTGTTACAAATATCAAAATGTATCGAAAAGTGTGGTTTGTTCTTTTAAATTTTAAAATATGTTTTTATGTAGTACAATGGAATATTTTACGCCTAACTGTACTTTATAGTTGCATAAACATTAAGTAAAGCAGTTTGTATATTTGTGTTATACTAATCCTTTTCTAAACCACTTTACTTTTTGAATGTATTTAAATTCGTACATATGACGTCACGTATTTAGGCGAGAACAATTTACTCCCGGAATTGACGGCCACGGTGCGTGCCCATTCGGTTAGCGAATTTAATTTCCTGCATTCAAATCTGATACCTTTCAATAGGAAAACATTTCTCCATTACAGGCTCTATAAATCTTTCCTATTGTCATGTAGGGTAAAGGGCCAGTTATTTCACATCGATTATTCGAACAAAGCGCACCTGACGTTAGAGATATATAATGGCTTCGATGACATAGTGTTTGTTTGTTGTACGTTTATTGAAAACTAGCATTCGACCGCAACACCGACTGCATGAATTAAAAAACAAAAGATAGTCGCATAAGTGCTCTTTCAGAATGTACTCTACATTTATTCCAATTCATAGATTCAGTTAAGGCTATACTAACATCCAATCCATCTAAACTTTCGTATTTAGAATATTAATAAGATGTGGTCATAAAATTGAGATAACGGATTGTCAATTAACTCATAATCTTTCCAAAACATTATCATCCCGTCCTTGTGTCTAAGGAGGGTCGGTAGAGTATCTACTCTTTCATACATCTCTATCATCCGTCATATTTGAAATATACCTTTTTTAAGATTAGTTAAATCTATAATATCGATATGTAGACGTTGTAGTATATAAGGGTATCTATACTATTATAATGAAATGTAAACACACACTTCTTTGTTGCCTAAGATCTCAGCAATTTCACCATATTTTTGAATAATTCTTTTTTTAATAAAATACCCTACACTTTCCTCACGCTTTAGGCAATATATTTTCACGCAATTAAACTTAGGAAGTATTTAGAATTTAGAATATTTTAGATAAAAGCTCTAATGTGGGAAAGAGACCACAAGTTGTCGCCAACATCAAGAAATCAAGATTGCCATGGAAAGATAATTGGTATTTTGACATTTACAATTGAGAATTTGACAAATGCCAACAATAAATTCATATTTTTATGCGGATGAAACCGCAAACGAACAGCTAGTTTGATATATGTTTCTATGAAATAATTACAAAATGCACAAACCAAAATTTTAATAAAATAGTCACGCTCAAGTCGTAAACAACTTCAAATTAAATTCCCTAGCCATTGGCAGGTGCGTTTAACGTTCCCGAAAATCTCATTAAATGATACTTTGTATTATTTATTCAATCGGAAACGTGGGTGTTGTATATTAAATTCATTTTCACACCTGTTTTTTGTTATTTCTTAGAAAATTTATGAGCTATGCGATTTTTCACTCACTAAAAATACAATAAAATTAGGAACGATATGATATTTTAAATTACTTTTTTCCGCGTATTAAAGCAGTATTAGTAATCATTTAAAACTATTCAGTTATGTATCTTAATTGCTTTTTATGTCACCGCCAGACGTCGAAGTAAGTTGCTATGGACTGAACAGTTTGACAAAAGCCAGCTGAGTCGGCTCTGCTACTGCTACGTGAATGTCATACCGTGGCGTTACCTGCCACGTCGACCGCCTGTAGCCCAGTCAACTATTATTTAATCTGTTAGTAAGTTTAGATTTTAATTACGTCTCCGCTAAACAACCATCTTAACGGCAAACGACACGCCATAGAATATTAAGAGTTCGCGCTCTTTTGACTATACTATCGCACAACTGTTTAGTCGCGCTTTGATTCCTATGAGCTTAAATATGCGCATACTCGATTTTTGTTGTGCAACTAAACAGTTGACTGGGCTGTGAAACAATCGACAATCGCACAAGAAAATGTTAGCAAAAATTTTAGAGTCGGAATTTTGAATTTCGAATGAAATTTTTTATCGTAGTAGATTATTTAAAAAACCAGAATTTTTATATTTAACGTAAACGCATATGGTTTACGTTTGGCAAAGTTTTAATTAGATATGGTGTTTATAGCCGAGCCGGATATCAAAACGCAATTAGGCTTCGCTGAAATCGTGCGAAGGAAAAATCATATCATATAATTTATATAACTAAATATTATAAATGTGAAAGTTTAGATGGATGGATGGATGTTTGTTAGCGTTTGTAGCCTTAACGGCTGAACGGATCTCCATGAAATTTGGCACAGGTTTAGAGCATAGTCTGGAAGAACACATAGGCTACTTTTCATCCCGGGAATAGTTACGGTTCCCGTTGGATTCATTATTTTGTTTTTTTAAAGTTTAGCGACCGTTCGCACGGGCAGACTTTGTACGCCGCGGTAAAGTTCAAGGTCAGCAGACTTTTTACGCCCACGAGATAGGTGTTCGTAC
>NW_013524901.1:538051-573326 GCF_000836215.1 Papilio polytes
ATGAACAGCTTCATACAATCCCATACGTTCTATTTTGACACATAGTTACCGCCTAGCGTTTTCGCGTCCGTGCGAACGCTCGCTTACTCGATCATTCTGCAACGGTTCAACATATCTTATTGAAATTTAGCACATATATAAAACAAAGTCTGGAGTACACATGGGATAAGGTTCAGCCCGAGAAATGTGCGGTTACCGAGGGATACGTAGCTTTGTTATTTATATAGTTCGTATGTTTTCTAATACCCCGCAGTTGAAATCTCGGGAAATAGCTAGTAATTTAAATAAAAGCTGGGAATATTTTCCAATAGTAACCAATCTTAACGATAAGAATTCAATAACCAGAACGATCAAAAGCAGGAGCAAAACATTTCAACAAACTGTGTTTAGCGCAAAACAAAGAATAGCATTGTCGTTTTCCAACTGCGGGTTTCGTGCCGTTGTCATGGTAACCGATTTCCGACCTACCCTACTACTGGAAAATCTAATAAAAATACGAATCCTCATATCTTTTGCTATACACTTCTGTTAGACCTTGTTTTTTATCATATAAGAATGATTTTCGTTTGAAGTATTTAAGATTATTTTAGGGTAGTATTGAGACAAACGTACGATCATGTAAACAGTTTTCCGCCCTCTTTGTTTAGTAATGTAGTGCCTCCGTTATAGAGGGAATTCCGGGAAGGGCAAGTAAATGTCTATTCTCTGGCTTATCAAAATCTCTGGCAACGATGGGTAAATGATCGTATGCACCGTTCGAATCCAACACGAATTATATGTAACTAGCTTTCGCCCGCGACTCCGTTCGCGCGGAATGAAAAAAACACTTAGTAATTAGCCTATGTGTTCTTCAAGACTATATGACAGACGTAATATCGACATCCGTTCAGCAGTTTAAGCTCATACTTCAATAAACATAGTGTGTAAGTTTCACAAATATACGTTACGAGTAGAACACAAACGTAAATACTGCGATAAAATAATAGCAATGTTCCACAAAATCTGAATTTTCCACAAGAACTGACTCATTGATTGAAGAATTATGTTCGCGGTAGAATAAGCGGTAGAATTTATTAAAATTAATCATGACTTTAAAATAATATTTTCATAATAACAAGAGTTTGCAACAGCTATTATTATATTATTATTACTAGAGAACTCAAAAAAGTATGAATAGATTGTGTGAAAGAAAATATGGATAAGACGGGAGTGAATTTAAATGTGACCGATAGTGATCATGGAAGAGACACATTATATAATAGGCAGAATAATTATTTTTATTAACTTACATGTTTATTCTTTTCATATGTTTAACTAGGTAATTTAACAACATCGATGTGTTCGAATGTATATTTAAATTTTTTTCCTAGTATACCTTCAAACCTAATACTATAAAACCAATATTGGGTAGGTCCCGCATATGGTAACGGCTAGTAAACGTCGAAACTTCAATGTTTGAAATGAATGAATATTTATTTATTTTTTCAAGTAAAATTAACAAAAACACATTGAAGCAAAAAAGAATTTGAATAATGCATTGAAATTCTTTATTACCATTTTAACATTTAAATGATCCTTGAATTTTTAAAATAAAATATTTTTTTTGAGCTCATAATTTGTAACAAAAAAATATTTCTGTATTTCAAAATGAAGACACATTTTAAAAATAAATTCTTTTCTTGTTAAATATTACTAGTTACAATTTATTCAATAAAAATTATTATTTAGAATGAATTTAGAATTTGTGTTATAATATTATAAGGTAAAGGAAAAAATATAACTTTATTTCTTACTAATATACTTCTAATATAAAAAATACGAAAGTTTGGATGGATGGATGTTTGTTAGAGTTAATCTCGATAAAATTTTGGCATGGATGTAGAAAATAGTGTGGAAGAATACATAGTCTACTTTTGTAGTAACACGTGGGATAGGTTCTTCCCCGAATATCTTGTACCTGAGGGATACGTAGCTTTTGTTTTTCATAGTTTCGCATGTTTTTAATACTCCGCGAAGTCGGGGGCAAAAGCTAGTATCAAATAAATTTAATAGAAGATCTTATGCTCTATGCAGTAAATTTTTATATCATAAAGACGCCTCTCTTGTTTCATATTTACATGATATTGCGTCTTAGGAGAACAATATTTCTCTGCAATTCAACATAAAGTAGGGTATTATGGAAGACAATATTCAAGAAGTTTCTAGTACCATCCCTTTATGATGAGGTCTATATGAATTCGTAAGTATCTTTACAGACCTCAAGTAGTTGGGTCAAAAGAAAATATTTGTTATTTATTTGCGATTCTTTCTTTTTTTCTTATTTGTCCGATTAAAATGTATGTCTAATATTTTTTGTTATAAGTTAAAAGCGCGTCAATCACTTTTACATTGGTTGCTAATTAAGTATGGAAATTATACGTTTAAATGTGTCTTGAAGTGGAAAAAATTGCCCAAAAAAATATCTTACCGAAATAAATATTAATATTTGTGATTGAAATAAATAATACATTTTTAAACTAACTGCTTTTTTTCTTTCGTTAGAGTCAATCTTACATTAATTCTAGCATCAGGTTTTTTAAGTGACCCGGATTCAATGCTCTTGAGTACTACATGGCACGTGTTTGTATGTCTAATACAAACATACAAATCTTTCCTCTTCATAATATCAGTACAGATGATTTGAATTTTAGAATCTGTAACAGACATTTAACAGCTACATTTCCGTAACTTCTAGTTACATTGCTGTGATCGGCGCAGTGCTTCATGCGTGAATTGCAATCGGCCGTGCAACTGACGTGTGAGTCTAGCCGGCATTGCCCCAACACGTGTACCTCATTAAATACACCCTTCACTATACCGCGGTATAAGTCACAAGCTTATGTAACAGCATCTTTCTAGTCCTACAATACCTTTAAGGCAACAAAAGGAGTTGCTTTTGAAACCACTTCTAAGTAATTCTACAACTGTTTCCAAGCGTTTTAATATGATGAATAAAAACATTTTTTATGCTTTCCCTAAACTAGTATTTGAACTAAGAATTCATGACGTCACAGTTAAGCTGCCACTAATTTACGAGGTGTTTTTAATCTGCGAGATTTTAAATAATCGCTTCCCGCTTATAACTTATACTTTAACGGTCATACTAATCAATCACTTAGTAGTTTTCGTTACTGACATTGTAACCGTTCAGTATATCCTATTCTGATTCATATCATAGTGCGATAGAGTCTACAATTGTGTGCGAAATGATTATAAAACGGGCTGTCTCATTACGTGCCAGTTAACGTTAAGCGTTCGGTCTTTGTTCAAGTAGATGCGAACCGTGTATATAATTAGCGTATCTAGCATATGCAGAGATTAATTGAGTGTCCGTAGCAGTGTGGTCATATTTAACAAGGAGTGGTCTACGTTGCCTCCCCGATGGTACTATTCAGCATTAATGGAGTCACAATTCATGGTCACACGACAGTAAAAGATAAACACGACTTTTGAACGTTAGTGTACTTACTGTTTATAGGTTGTAGGAGGTAGACGACTAAAAATTGGACTGGACTTGGATTAAGATTGATTAAACTATACCACAACTGTTGTGCGATTTTCGATTGTTTCGCAACCAATTGTTTGTTGCACAACTAAACTAGTGTGCTCACCTTTATATAAGCTGATGGGAATCAAAGCAGACTTAAAAGTTTTGCGATAGTTTAGTCAGAGGTTAGAGTTTTCTAAAATAGCGACAAGTGTACTTATTAGATGCGCACTGTTGGTAACAGATTCGCGGCTTGTCTGTTAACCCCATTGGTACACCAGGCATCTGTTTCTAATGATGGCACGCGTCGACGACGGATTTGTTTGAAATTTTTGTTTTATAAATGATTTCTTACGCGAAAGCAGTTAATTTTCGAAACTATGACTCAGAATATTATGGTAATTATTATTTTGACCTTTTGGTTCTTCAGTTAGCTTTAAAAAGCATTTTGCCTTGTACCTTTATTGGTAAGTAACTAATAATTTAATATTTTGTTACGTATAGAAGACGTTGCTATGTTAATAACATGCAAATGAGTACATAGAAATGAAACAAAAGATTTCGTGATTCCTTACTTTCGCAAGTCTTTTTTTTTCCTTAAAACGAACATTTAAAATATCCTATTTTAAAAAAAATGCGGTTATGGTAAAGGTGAGTATGTAACTGTTTGTAAATTGTTACGACAGTGAAAATCTGTCGTAACAATGTTGTAAGGAATGAAAAAATATAAGTTCTGCTCGGTGCGCTTTATCAGCGACTCCCAGCAAGCTCTGTCCGGGACGCCTGTCAAAAGCACAACCTCAGTTCTTACGCTAGCTGTCACGTTTCGTTTTACAAGCCTTTTTATTTACGTCGAGTTTTATTTCTACTGAGTTGTTGTTATTCGATTTTAAATTTCAAAATAGTGAATCCTTACATACGTTTTGATATTATCATTTTCAAAGAAAAGCGTTATTTATGGCCGGTCTCCCAGTTACGTTTAACCGTTAATTAGTGTTTGTGGTTCGAAAATTTAATGAAATAAGTTTCCGAACTACTTAACTCGTGTTTTACGTTAAAACATAGATATCACTAGGTAATGATAAAACAAATGATAACTTCAGAAACCTAGCAATAATAATCAAGTAAAATACCTATAAAACGATCAGAGCTGTTCGGATACATCAATCTTAAACAGTAAAAAATAAATAAGCTTACATAATATTTACTAATAATATTTACTCTAAATTGCAAAACCAAGGTTAAATTATTTCTTAAAAAGAGTTTTTTGTATTACCTTTTAGCAATCGTGAAAGAGATTTAGTTACAAGTTTTTTGACTTTTAATTTGAATCGAGTTAAAAACGACAATCAGCATATACTATTATTATTTTTGTTGTCTAATGCATGTATTAAGGTCCAGGTCATAGAGTCAATTCCCATCGGACTGTTACAATTAATTTATTGTCGCTTCGAACTGTTTCAAAGCTGTCACCACTTGATTCATTTTGGACAAATTGTTACAGTCATATTAAAGTGTTTGTATCGATTAATCAAATTGGGACATAAACTATTAAAGTTAGTAAAGTACGCATATTTGTATAAGTACTTATTTTGTTTTATTATTAAGTAAGAAATTATTAAGTAACCGCCTATATTTCCACATACTAATTGAATGTTAAGCAATTTTGATAACAGATGGCGCTGCCAACAGTTGTAAATATATTTACATTCATTTAAAAATAAAGCATATTTAGAATAAATATTGTAATGTTTTATAAGGAATATATTTGTAAAACTGTAATTTTTCAAGTTGCAAAAATATTCTGGATGAATATTTAATATGGTACTGGCAGTCAAGAAAGCCAAAATTTGAAGTAAAGAACAGCAAAGTTTTTAGGCGCGAATGAGATGTGAAGCAAGCACAAGCAAAGTAATAACATTTTATTTTAACGATGTAGTTTACCAATTATTATAAATAGTGTGTGTGATTATTGGCAAATTAAGATTTTATGAAACTAGTAGAAGTTTACATTTATACGTGGTCCAAAAGGTTTGGATTTAAAAAGCAATGATATTTATCAAACAGTACCATCTTACAAGAGCAGCACCATACGAATTATATCACAAGAAGGTAACAAATTACATTCAAATAGATTTTGGATTTTTTAATTTAACTAACGCAATAGAAAACATAATCAGGCGTATAGTTACAATTTTTCGCGCCATAATATTGGCGTCCTGGTCCCGGTCAGACGCGAGGCGACACGGGCACGGCGGGTGAAGAAGGGGGAAAAGGCGGAGGAGCAGGGGCGACGCGCCACGCGTGTGTGACGTCATCGGCGCGATCGCACCGTTTTGTGAATACCTAGTAATTTACAAATTATCGTTGCTGGTTACAGCTTTTAACTAAAATTAAACAAATTTTAATTCTTATTTCTTTTAAATTAATAAAAGTCGTGTCTATAAAAAATATCTACTTGAAATACGTTAGTATTTGCGATTTTGCATATTATATAACCTTTTATAAAAACAAAACTCATAAGAATATATAAATATTCTGAGTTTCACGTGTTAGTCGCATTTTGACTTAGAAATACATAAGTGAACAACGAGAAGGTTCTATTCGAAGCGTGAATTACTAATGACTTCTTAAAATAATTACAACTTCAAAAAAATGTTGCATTTTGTTTGTTTACTTATAATTAGTGGATATGTTAATGGACTTTCTTTGTATTATGACTCGTATACTGGAACACCTGTTAGTGTAGACGAAGTCAAAAAACATGATAAGAAGAACACTACATTGTAAGTTAATAAATTATTTGTATAATAATTTTATTCCTCTTTCCAATTACATTTTTTTCCTAAAGAAGGGATGGAAAACAGAAGTGGATTTGACGGTGGATAGGACACGTGGGTAGGGGAATTATCTCCTTTCTGTATGTCCCTTTTTTGTCGATCAAAGTAGGCAACGCAGGTGGATATGCATGTAGGCAATAGTCGCTTCCATATTTTAGTGAAATGCAGTGGCCGCTTGTCACCTTATATTGTTAAAACATGTTTTCTTTAGTTAATATTATACCATATTTTAATTATATCCATACATTACCATTTACAGATGCTCCTCATATTTCCCGTCTTTCATACGTCATTCATCTAATCGTCATCATTTGTAATTTTTTTAAAACCATATGTTAACCTTACTTTGTTAGTTGACCTCTATATTTGAGTGGATGAAATTACCATTTTTAAATTTACATTTCTGATTTTAGATACTTTTTTATTCAGTTTTTCTTAAAACTATTGTGTTCGCGCAAAAGTGTCCTAGCGCGTTTTATTTGTATTAACATGTTTTAACTCAGATTCGAAATCTAAGGTAACAAAACAGATGTCTAATTTGCTTAGTTTATGGTTTTATCGGAGATACTACCTCTTCCTGTGCGGCTTCATAAAATTTTAAAATACTTATTTTATTATAAAATACTCATTTTATTTTTAACATTTGTGAAATGTTCAGTTGCACCTTGCCAACTTTGCTTCCTTGATGATGGCTGCTTGTAGTTTATGGTACCTTTCCCACATAAGAATTTTTTCCAATTCATTTACCCCCTTAATTTAATAACATAAAAATATATAGCCTAAAGCGTATCGTAAGTGTAGTTATCAAAGAAAAAAATATTAAAAAGCACACTGTGATTGCTGACATCTTTTGCCACAAAGTAGTGCGTGTTTACGCTTTATTATATTAGTATAGATTTGTTGGTGCTTTGCTTTAATTAGTTGTTTATATTTTTAGTTGGTGTATAAACGAAATCGAGCCATGCGTGGCTGAGGAATGGAGGCGTGTGGATGGTTCCTGTAACAACCTACGCGAACCCGCTAGAGGCGCAACCCACACTCCTACATATAGAATACTTCCGCCTGTATATGCTAAAAGTAAGATTAACCACCCTTTAAAGTTTTTGATAAGACTAGAATATTTATCAATTTGTTTTTTCAGATTTCGACAAAAGAGAAGCGAAGTCCGGGCGCTCCTTGCCTTTGGAGAGATTCCTACGGACGACTTTAGTTCCTATGGGCAAATTAACCGATCAAACATTTACGACGCTTTCCACGAATTTTCTTGTATTTATGACGTCAGATGTCCTATCTTTACATGATACAGGTAAATTTAGTACACATATGGTTCGGAACAACCAATATTAAATTATTTTTTTTCATTTATTAGTTTTCGACCGCGACTCCGTCCGCGTGGAATTTAAAAAAAAATCAAAAGTATCCTATGTGCTCTCCCAGACTATTCTTCATATTTATGCCAAATTTCATTAGATCTAATCAGCCGTTCAGGTTACAAATTCTAACAAACACTTTCGTATTTATAATATTAGTAAGAAGTGAGATTACCCTTAGTTTTATGGGTAACATTTGATTTCAGTTAAATATATCGCATGGAAACCTTACTGTTGTCTTCCAAAAGGAAAAACTGACAGAGCATGTGTACCGAATATGATACCCGACGATGATCCTGTTCATAGGTTTTCTGACATCAGATGTCTGAATATGACGAGACCTGAAAGTTTCCAATCGATCGGTTGTACTAAAAATGATACTGTTCCTGAACGGGTGAGTTATGTCAATAAAAAAATTCCGGTGAATTCTATTGACATACTTGAAAAAAAAAACAGTGTATTTTCAAATATCCATCCACTTCTTACATTTTCTATGATAAAACAACAACATGTGAACTAAAAACAAAGGACCTTCGATAAAAAAATAATGGAACAACACTTTTGACTAAACAATCGCAAAACAGTTGTGCGATTGTCGCTTGTTTTGTAACCAATTCAACTGTTTAGTTGTACAACTGAAAATCGAGTAGTGCACCTCCATATAAGCTCATAGGAATCAAAGCGCGACTAAACAGTTGTGCGATAGTTCAGTCAAAGTGCGCACGCACTTAATAATCTAATTCATATTACAGATATTAACTGGTACACCGTCGTTTGATCTGTCAACAGTTTACGGTAACAGTAGGAAACCTTTGTTAGAAAAAGGTCGATTGTATCAAAAAGGTCTGTTGAAATACGAAGTAGATAACGGCCGAGTCTGGCCTCCGACTATTAAAACTGGATTGGATGTTTGTTTGTCAAATCAATTGCCAGAAGAAAAACGATGTCATGATATTCGTAAGTCAATTTGAAGACTCTTTACTTTAAAAAACTAGATTCTAGCATTTTATTGAGGAACTCACCAGAAGCGGGAGGTACTCAATTCGTCTGTAGGTATTATTTTCTTATGTGTGTTTCTGTAATCTCCTTTTTATCCGAGAGATAGTTGCAGGTGAGATACGTTTCTGTTTAATTTTTTCATTTAGATTTCAACTGATGTATTTTTAGCTGAAAAGGGAGCTAACAGCTTAGCTGGGATCAACTTGGTGACGATCTGGTTGTGGAGACAACATAATTTGATCGCTACAGCTCTGTCTAAAATCAACCCATGTTGGGATGACCACAAACTATTTTATACAGCTCGAGATATTAACATTGCTATAGTTATGCAAATATTCTACTATGAATTATTGCCAGCATTATTTGGTTAGTAAATTTCATTAAAGATTATCTCATTTTAGTATATGTTTTGTATATATTTTCCAATTTTGTAAATAGGATATGAAAATATGCTTAGAGATGGAGTTATATCCAGCACGTCAGGGTTTAGGGACTTCTACGATAATAAACTTGTACCTCAAATATCACTGGAGTTTCCGTTTGTTTTGCGATGGTTCCACACTACGCAGGAAGGGGATATGAAGTAAGTATTATCTATTATTTCATAATAGATTTCGCCCGCAACTCCGGCCGCGTGGAATTAAAAAAAAACAAAAGTGAGTAGTCTATGTGTTCTTCCAGACTATCTGCCGTTTAGACTACAAACTCTAACAAACATCCATCTATCTAAACTTTCGTATTTGTAATATTACTTTAAAGTTGTGATGTTACAACATTTTAAATGATTCATGTTTTTACATTTTTTGTAGAAGATATAGGGATTTAGGTACAGTTCTGATTACTTCTGAACTTCAAAATTCTAGTATTCTTAAATAATTGGCTTTCTAAATATATTTTTTTCAGGTTATTCGATACTGAAGGTCATTATTTAAGAAAAGTTCCGATAGTTAACTTCACTATTAGAACTGGATTCTTCGGCGTAGAAGATAACATGGATTTCGTGACGCAAGGAAACTTTAGACAGGGCAGTGCTAAATTCGATTATGTCGTGGATCCTGATGTACGATTTCATCCTGATTTCATCTTTAAAATATTTTTAAACTAGTTGTTGCTAGCGACTTCGCGTGAAATTAAAAAGTAATAAAAACGTCGCCTATGTTGCTCATTGAAAACGCAGCTTTCTAATAGTGAAATATTTTTTGACATCGACCTAGTAGTTTTTGAGTTATTTCAATTCAGACAAAAATACAAATTTTTCCTCTTTATAATATTACTATAGAAGATATACTCCTATTTAAGTATTTGTTCAAATGATTATGAAAATGATTTTGTTTCAGATTGTAAACATTGGTTTAGGTAATCATCAGCGATCTGCGGATTTACTGACAAGCGATTTGGCAAAGAACCGATTATTCGGGTTGCAGCCTTACATCAAATATAGGGAATACTGTTTTAAGCAGTCTTTCAAAACTTTCGACGATCTAAAACAAACTATTGATCCAGAAGTAAACATTTTTCTCACTATTAAGATCTTGAACTACTAGCTGTTGCTCGCGACTTAGTCCGCCTTAAATTAGAAATATTTCTCACAGATAAATTACCTTCCTAACGGTGAAAGAATTATTTCAAAATATACAAAAATACAAATTTTTGTTCTTTATAATATTAGTATAGACTAAATTTTGCTCGCGACTTCGTCCACGTTAAAACTAAAAATAATAGCCCGTCTCACTGATAACGTAGATTTTTAATGGTGTAAGCAATTGAAATCGGACTAGTTTTTGAGTTATTCCAATCCATAAAAAAAATCTCTTTATAATATTTGTATAGATTCACAATAATAAGAACAAGATATCTACATCCTTCTGTGTTTTCAGCGAGTAGAGTTACTAAGAGATGTATACGAAAATATAGAAGACATAGACCTTCTAGCTGGTATCTGGTTAGAGCGGCCACTCTCGGGTGGCCGTGTGCCGCCCACTCTATACTGTATTTTAGTCGAACAGCTTCTAAGAGTCATGAGGTCAGACCGACATTGGTATGAAAGACCGAATAGACCAAATGCTTTTACATATGGTAAGATTTTCACTTGCTACGGTTGTTGAAGTTTCCACTTAATTTGTCATTACATAGCGGTTTTTTCTGCTTATAATAAAAGATGGCAAACGAGCAAGCGGCCACCTGAATCCACCGAAATGGAAATGGACCGTTGCCCATAAACATCCGCAATTGCAGATGCGTTGCCTACACTTCATTGACGGAAAAGACACACATAAAGAAGATATTTTCCCTTGCTATGCGTCTCCTCCACCGTCAAATCCATTTTTCCTTTCCATCCTTTCCTCTTAAGAAAAGGGTGGAAAGGGAAAGGAACTTAAATTAGGCCTCCGGCACCACACTCGTCAGACTGTACGCGGAATTGCCTCCACTTCACGTCTGTTTTCTATGTGGTCATGGAATACCTGGGGGCAAACCGGCCCTACCGTGCGAAGATGTTAAAGCGGCCTTAACATTGTTAAATGTTATTAGCGTTAGATTGAATGTATCAACGGAATAAAACTCAAGTTAAGTAGTACAGAAACGCATTTCATGAATTTATCGAACCAAAATCACTAACGAATGGTTAAATGGAAACGGTCAATTAATCTCTAGTTCTAAGATAAGAAGTAATGCATGTATGAAGGTAATAAAATTACATTCAGAACAACTGTTGGAGATAAGAAAGGCGTCAGCAGCGCGGTTGCTTTGTGACGTCGGAGACAAAGTGACGGAGATACAAAAACGCGCTTTCTACAGGATTAGTCGCAAGTACGTATTAAAACTATTCACTATAGTTATTAAGCAATGTAAACAGACAAAATATTACAAAAGGTGACAATATTTTTATTAATTTCCAGTAATCCGATGTGCAGTTGCAAAGAAATTGACTTTGTTAATCTCTGGGCATGGAAGGACCAAACTTGCGGAACCACGGAGCCGGTATTTGACAGATTATATGACCCAGCATATCTATTTCAAACAGAGTTTTTGAAATAAAAGCAAAAACGATATAACCAGGTTTAAATGTAAGCGAAAGAACATAAGTTTTTTTAATAAAGAACCATTAAAAATAATTGCTTATTATTTGCATTTTGTGACCTATTTAATGTTTTACTCGACTATAGAATTACATATACGAATATTTCCAGTATTGTGAGTTATTCGCAATGTTTTGTCGTCAAACGGTTTTTGAAAAATACCGTTAGGAAACAGCATAAATATTATGTAAATTTATTTAGTGTCGTTGATTAGGGTGTCAATTAAAAAAAGATCTGTATTTCGATGTTGAAATTTGATATGTAGATGTTTTATTAACAATTCTATGGAATATTTGTTTATGTTTGTTATTAAGGTTCTTTGTAAAATCATTTTATCCAAGAAGCTAATGGCGACATTCAAGTGATATTTTTATTCGATAGATTATGCTTTTTTGGATATCAATATAAAGATAAAAAATCTGCAAAAGACAATTTGAAATCTAAAGAAGTAATAAAATAAGATCCAAAATTAAACCATTCCGTTTTAACATACAATTTTAATAATTTCGTTCAAGTTTATTAGACAGAAAATTGCAGTCACGGGCACACATACACTGCGTAATGAAAAGCAATGTCTTTTTGTTTTCTAATTAAGTACGGAATCCTTTGACATATATCTATTTATTATCACCTCTCTCGTTTCGCATATCTTAAAGCTGTATTTTCTGGTCGATTTTTTAATTAAATACAAACCTGTTTACAGTCTCGAGATTACCCTTTATATTTGCAAAACCAACGACATTCATGTTCGAGTTCTTTTAGTGTCCACACTCTTTACATGAATGCATCTCCAATGCGTTCCTTTGATAAAATGTATTTACTAGCTCTGGCTTTGCTGTTTGTGTGTGTTAATTCAACATTTCTAGTTTACGATTCCTATACAGGAACACCGATATCACAGGAGGAACTTAAACGTCATGACAAGAGAAATACTACATTGTAAGTACTGACATAATTAATAGGAAAATACAATCATATTGACTTCCAATATGTTGAATCTCCGTATTGACGTCTCCTACATATTCATATTTAAGAATTAACGATTGTTATGAGGAATTATCAAAGATTTTTAATAGCAAAGTACATTAACTAAATCATTTTGCAGTTTAATTAAATGAAGTTCCCGTTATATATTTTAAAAATTAAGCCTTTATGCATTTGTTTTTAGTTGGTGTACGAGTCAATTTTTCTCTTGCAACCCTTACGAAGGCAGAAGACCTGATGGTTCCTGTAATAATTTACGTTACCCCACCAGGGGAATGAGTCACACGCCACCAGTTAGATTACTGCCCCCAGTTTTTGATAAAGGTAATTATGTCCTCAACCTTTCTCATTGTCCATTTTTTTGCTTCCTGAATTGCAGCTGAACATTTCATAGGAGCTTCCGACGGTTTTTTTAGTAAATATTTTCTTTTAGATTATAATCCCAGATTGTCCAAATCTGGGACTAACTTACCGCTTGCGAGATATTTAAGGAAGAGACTTTTACTGGAAGGATATGTACCTGATCAAAAATTTACTCAATTGACAGCGCATTTTCTATTGCTGTTGAACGGAGATGTTTTGTCTTTCCACGATACAGGTAAGTGGTTATTATTCTTTATGATTTACTATTTGATTAGTAAGTGTTTAGAACGTCATTTTCTAAATCTTATATGCTGTTTAAACACTCTTTATTTAAATCTTACTAATGTTCTAAATGCGAAAGTTTAGATGAATGGATGGATGGATGTAGCTTAGTGTTTGTAGCCTAAACCGCTGAACGGATCTCGATGAAATTTGACACAAATGTAGAGGATAGTCTGAAAGAACACATAGGCTACTTACTTTTGTTATTTTTTAATTAATAGTGGACGAAGCTAATAAGTCAACAACCTTTAAAAATACAAATATTAATTGCTTTAAAATTTAATATTTCAGTAAAGTACGTTTTGTGGACACCTCATTGTTGTAGTGAAAAAGGTAAAACGGATTACGCTTGCGTGCCTAACAAAATACCCGACAATGACCCCGTCCATCGCTTCTCTAACATCAGATGTCTAAACATGACGAGACCTGAGAGTTTTCAATCTGTTGGTTGTGTCAACAATAAAACGAACCCGGAAAGAGTAAGTTAGCTTGATATATTATTCAGTATATTGCGTTGAAAATGTATATAAAGTTTTTTCAGCCAAAAGTATCAAAAAACATGTTTTAAGATATATTTCAAAACGGTTTTGTTAAACCGTTATTATGTTTCGGTCTGACTTGACCACATACTTTAAATTCTTTAGTCACTTTATTAATTTGTGTTCGATTAAAATTTATGACAGCATTTTTTGATTCCAAAAAACCGTTGCCAGGACTTTATTAGGTCATTGACCTAACCTGTTTTCAGTCGTAAATAAACATAAAATATCAATTCCGCAGGCGAAGTCTTCACCATATCTCAGTTTACAACGATATTTGTTTTGTCTAGTAATTTTTTACCAATTATTTTAATTTTTTTTTTATGTTTTTTTAACTTTAAGATATTAAGTTCGACACCAACTTTCGATGTGTCCGCCTTGTACGGGAATTCAATGCAAAAGTTATTAACGAAAGGGAGAAAATTTGAGGGTGGCTTGTTGAAGTACGAAGTGGAGAATGGAAAAATATGGCCACCGAGTGTGAAGGGGCCAGTCAACATCTGCTTATTGAACCAAAAACCTTACGAAACCAGATGCCATGACACACGTAAGTATTTATAATATTTTATATTATGAATTTTAAATTAAATGTTATACGAGCTGTTTCTGTTTTGAATTACAAAAAAAAAATCTTTTTTACATTTTTAATTGCAAATGTCAAAATTCAAATGCACAAATGCCAACGAAGAACTTTGACATTGGATAACAATTACCGTTACCATAACAACCTTGTTTCTTTGTTAACGGTCTCTTTCCCATATGAAGGTTTTTACCAATTACATACCCCCTAAGTTTAATAGCGGGAAATATTTAGTCTAAAGCGTGTCGTAAGTGTAGAGCTTTTCATTATAGAGATAAATATTCAAAAATATGCTGTGATTGCTGACATCTTACGTCACGAAGTAGTGTATTTACGCTTCATTATATTAGTCTAGATATAATTAAAAAAATTATTAATTTCTAGCGGAAGAGGGTGCTAACAGTGTGGCTGGGGTGAATCTGTCAGTTGTTTGGTTCTGGAGGCTACATAATTTTATAGCCTCAGCTCTGGGGCGCATCAACCCCTGCTGGGACGACGACAGACTGTTCTATACTACGAGAGATATTGTTATTGCTATACAAATGCAGATATTCTTGTATGAATTATTACCCGCATTTATTGGTACGTATGAAAAACACGCAATTGAATTTTTACAAGAGCTTTTATAATAAACTTATCGATTTAGGATTTTAATTTAATTATAACAAAATTAGTTTACAAAAAAATCAAACAAAACGGAACCCACCTGCAGGCAATATCTTTCGGATAAAAAAAGAATTATCAAAATCGGTCCACTAGCGGCGGAGTTATGCCGTAACACACATAAAAAAACTAAAAAAAACATACAGACGAATTGACTACCTCCTTCTTTTAAGAAGTCGGTCAATAATTATCACGTTCTATTATAAGTAATACTTATGTATGAAAACATCTAATAGGTAAAGAAAACTTATTAAAGGCGGGTGTTATTTCTCCTCATCCGGGACATCGAGATTCATACAATGAGAATTTAGTTCCACAAATTTCTATCGAGTACATGACAGTACTGCGCTGGTTGCATACAATACAATCTGGAACTGTGAAGTAAGTACTACTAAAAACTTGTAAAACCATTCAAGTATCATCTTATATATGAAAAAAAAATGAAATATAGACTAGGCATAGTGAACAAAATTTTTCACCGGTAATATCTCTGACAGGTAACATCAGTTGTTAAGTTTAGGGCCACGTCGTGTCCTTGTATTGCTATTTAACAAAATTATAATAAGTTCCATCTTTTGTATAAAATAAACTAAAGCGTCGCAAAGTAAAATATATTTTTTTTATATTTTCTAATGATACCTTTTGACAATTACTTTTAATACAATTAATTATATTAACTCTAGCTTTCGCCCGCGAGTCCTTTCGCGTGGAATTAAAAAAAAACAATATTGCCAAGTAGCCTATGTGTTCTTTTAGACTATCCTCTACATCTATGCTAAATTTCATCGAAATCCATTCAGCCCTTTAGGCTACAAACTCTAACAAACATCCATCCATCTAAACTATCGCATTTATAATGTTAGCATGAAATATGATGTGGTTTCGATGCTGTCAAAATATATCATTAGTGATGATTTTACAAGAAATGTCTCAAGCAAAGTGTTAACAATATCTACTCTATATTTTTTAATCTCTGGGCAAAAGTAACGTATTTAAAAAGATTAATTCTTTTAAGTTATAACATTCTTTCAGAATGTACGACCCTCAAGGTTACTATTTAAAACAGATACCCATAGCCAACCTGACACTAAGGACAGGTTACTATGCGGTCGATAACAACATAGATTACATGACGCAAGGCGCTTTTAGACAGGCTTCTGGAAAATTCGATCACGCGATTGATCCAGAAGTAAGTGATTTTTTTCTTTTAGCTAACGTCAATTTTAATTTAAGCCCCGATAACCTAATTGGGTTACGGATTAACGATTTTGTGGTCGAGGGTTCGAATCCCGGCATACGACTGTTGTGAACCATATCCTAGCGCAGGTCAAGCTTAGTTGGAATGGTAAAAGGAAATATTACTAAATTAACAAAAATCTGCTAATCTTTTTCCTAAAAAACATGCAATCCATTTGGGAATCTAACTCGGTTCTGTAGATTACTAGTCCGGTCCCCAACCATTGAACACTAACGTTTTTATATGATTTTTCACTTAACTAATTTATATTAAAAGTGGGCGCACACATTTGACTAAACTATCGCACAACCATTGTGCGATTGTTTTGCAGCAAATTCAACTGTTTAGTTGCACAAATAAACATCGAGTAGTATTACCTCCATATAAGCTCTTCGGAATTAAAGCGAGATTAAGCAGTTGTGCGATATTTTAGTCAAAATGCGCTCTCTTAAAAGACGATAAAAACAATACATTTATCACGTATAGCATGTTTAAAGATACAGTTAAAAGCTTATTTAAAGTTGCTTTAACTTATGAAAAAGGATTTTTATGTTATTTATTTCAGTTAGGTGAAAGTGCTCTAGGTCCTCATCAGAGAGCATCAGATACTTTAACTAATGATTTGTCGAAGAACCGCTACTTCGGGCTGCAGCCGTATGTTAAATATTTAGAACTTTGCAGAAGAAGATCGTTCAAAAAATTTGAAGATTTACTACATGTTATGGACCCTGAAGTTTGTATACCCTATTTCCTTAATGTTATAATTCCCTAATAATGGAAAGAAAGAAGACTGCACACTTACATAACAACTGAAGATTTAAGCCTATTAACCTAGAAACAAACACAAATTGTAATAAGTTAACTTTTACTCGCGAATCCGTCCGTGTCGAATTAAAAAAAACTAAAGTGAGTAGCCTATGTGTTCTTCCAGACTACTATATCTATGCCAAATTTCATTAAGATCCATTCAGCATTTTAGGCTACAAACTCTAACAAACATCCATCTAAACGTTCGAATTTATTCAATTAGTAAGATTTACTGTACAGAGAGTAGAAATGCTTCAAGAAGTATACGAACATCTAGAAGATGTAGACTTTCAAGCGGGACTTTGGCTGGAGAACTTCGTAGAAGGAGGACACGTCCCTGCGACCTTCTACTGCGTTGTGGTGGAACAGCTGCTGCGGTCTATGGCTTCTGATAGACATTGGTACGAGAGACCGAACAGACCTAATGCGTTTACATTACGTAAGTATTAAAACTATCGATTTTCAACTCATAAAAGGTTACACACAAATACTCTAGCACAAAAAATAACAATAAAAAAACAAACAAAATACACCTAAATCAAGAGAAAGTATCCTTCTCACACAGGGGTCCTACCACAGGAGGCAGAATTCCACAAAATTTTGTACTTTAGTGCAACTATAAAGTTTTATATTTACTAATTTTTGTATGAGTGGAATTAAAAAAAAAACAAAAGTAAGTAGCCTATGTGTTCTTCCAGGCTATGCTCTACATAGATGACAAATCACCGAGATCCGTTGAACAGTTTAGTCAACTATAGAACTATTCCATCTAAATTTTTGCGATATACTCGTAATTTAACTAGATTTTGCCCGCGACTTAGCCCGCGTGGAGTTAAAATAAGTAGCCTATGTGTTCTTCCAGAGTAACTTTTCGCATTTATAATATTAGAATTATTAAGAAAAAGATTTATTTGTATTTATCAGCACAACTTCAAGAAATCCGTAAGATAAGTATAGCGCGGGTGCTGTGCGATGTCGGCGACAGCGTCACTCGTATCCAGCGACAGGCTTTCCTCAGAATCTCACCTAGGTAACAATTATTTATTATAATAATTATAGTCTTATTTTCTTTTTCTTACGAATTAATTGCTTTTTTTATTATATTTAAAGATATTCAAAAAATATATAGTGGAAACTTAGTTGACTTTTCACTCTAAAATATTTCACATGATCCTCAAAACCACATGCTAATTTAATAATTATATTTAAACTAGCTGTTCCCGTGCGGCTTCATCCGCATGAAATCATGGAAATTTTGTTTTATTGTTTACATTTGTAAAATTATCAATACCAAATGTCAAAATGACATGACGTGACAAACCTTGGCAATCTTGCTTCCTTGATGTTGGCAGCAATTTATGGTCTCTTTCCCACATTAGGATTTTTATCCAAAACATTTATTCCCTAAGTTTAATGGCGTGAAAATGTATAGCCTAAAGTGTGACGTAAGTGTAGGGCTTTTTATTAAAAAAGAATTATTCAAAAATATGCTGTGATTGCTGACATCTTAGGCAACAAAGAAGTGTGTGTTTACGCTTTATTATAATAGTATAGATGAATTGCCAACAGGTATTACTAAATCATATTTAAATATTCATGTTTTATCTTGTTCCACTGTTTAGTTTATTTTAAAACAAAAGATGGAGTTTGTTATAATTTTGTATAATGTTCATAACATAATATGTGGTGTCACTAAATTTGACAACTAACGAAGTACCTTTTAAAGAAGTTACCGGTGAGAAATTGTTGTTCTATCTAGATTATATATTTCTTAAATGTCTTTGATTATACTTAAAGATTGATGGGAATTTTTTTTTCTAAAACAAAGGAACGATAGTTTTTTTTTAAATAATTGTAATATTTGCTCTTGTTACAGTAACCCTCTTTGTGGCTGCAATGAGATCGAGGGTATTGACTTTTGGGCTTGGGAAGATAGCTCTTGCAGCAACGACGGATCTTACCACGGCCCCGATTACAAAGTTAAAACGCAAAAAATGTAAACCTTTATTAATTAAAAAATAAGTTATAATGTATCGTGTATCATTTACCTAAAAACCATGATTCTAATACATTATTACGCATACGTACACCTTTGACAAAACTATTGTACAACTGTTTACCCCCGCTTTGATTTGACTCGATTTCAAGTTCTGTAAATAAACAATTCAATTGGCTACGAAACAATCGACAATCGCACGACGGTTGTGCGATAATTTAGTCAAAGGTATGTACACTTTTAACTCGTTTACTGAAGAAATAAAATAAGGTTTCTGACTTGTATTTTTTAAAAAGTTTATTTAATGAGATATGCCCATAGAGAGTTGTAATTGGATCGTAAATTCATTGTAAAGTTAACGCGAGCTGGATCTCCTGGCGTGTGAAATTGGAACAGAATTCATTAAAACTCTGCTTAGAAATTAATCTCGCGAACATCTCTATATAATGTAGCCGGAGCCTATTGTAGAAAGTTTAAATGGTTGAAATTAATTCGCGCGTATTATCAAAGAATTTGTGAAAACACGTACTTATTTAAAATTTCCGATTTTAATAAAGTAAATTTTATATTGTTTGATAGTTTAAATGCTCTTTTAAAGGCAGTACTTAATGATAAGCATTTATTTGCTGTCAGTATCAGTAGAATGTCAATGGATATAATCAAAGGGTTTTAACGCGTCGCAATTGGAAAATACTTGCGTTTTTCCATTCAATAATATTCATATTTGCGTGTCCTCTGTGCCTCCGCTTTTATGGTGTCGACGGGAAAAACCCCTGCATTGACATCCAGATAATCCTGGCGTCATTGCGCAATATTCGTCTTTTGGCCAAGTTTAATATTCGGTTTTATCCCTTCAGCAATCAAAGTCTGCAGACTTGGCCTTTAATAACTGTGTATTTGCGCGGATTTCGCTACAGATCTGTTGGTTAAAGCTTTAGTATATTTTGGTAGTAAAGGCCAAAATAGACGAAAACAGCGGTAAGTACCCTTCAAACTATTCTTAATTACTCAAAATTGTCATTAAATAAGCCTTACGGTAGATTAACAGCGCTGCACTCCTTAAATTTTTTCCGTTCGTTCCAGTGCAGAATTTAAAAATCCAACCACTTACCTCTATTTGTATAAAACCCTAGTTCGTTCGCAACTCGAATATGCTGTGCCTATTTGGAATCCCCTCTATAATAAATATATAAAATCAATAGAAGCTGTACAAGAAAGATATCTTCGTTGCCTAAACTATAGATGTTTTCATACATACTTATCGTATCAAGGCCTCCTAGCTAAATTTAAATTACTAAGTCTCAAATCTAGACGACTTCAACATGAAGCGGTGCTACTCCACGATCTGTGCCATAATAGGTACGACTGCATCTGTTTAACCAGAAGAATATCGTACAGAGTCCCCACAAGGGCTCATCCCAGAAATGTTTCAAAACTTTTTTCAACAAACTGGTCTCGAACTAATGCGGGCTTGCGATCACCACTTAATCGAATTGTTAATTCTTATAATACCAATTTTAATGATATAGATATCATACATGTAACTAAAAATAACCTTAAAATAGAGATTATTAAAACTTTGAATTATCAATAATATTAATACACATTAAGTACCACTCGAATGTTTAGCCTGTTCATAGATTTATTTTATTATTATAGTTACTATGTGGTAAAGTTGTGGATGGCACATCTACTCAACACTTTTGTATTGTACTGTATATTTTTTTTCTTGTGTTATTGTTCTTTTACCCAAATAAATGAAAAAAAAAATAAACTATCGCACAACTGTTTAGTCGCGCTTTGAGCATATATGGAGGTCACACTACTCGATTTTTAGTTGTGCAACTAAACAGTTGAATAGCCTTCGAAACAATCGACAATCGCAAAATAGGTTTGAGATAGTTTAGTCAAAGGTGTGCGCGTGCTTTTAGTATGAGAAATCTGTAGCTATTTTTTGAGTAATAAAAAAAAGAGGGCAGTTCATTTATCAAGTATGGTAACGCATTCCGCGATCCTTATTTTTTCACAACTACACAAATACATCAATATACAGAAGCGACAGAATACTTTATATTCATATCTTAATATCATCTCGTACAAGGGCTATGTAATCACACATAAAGTGCGCTGGCGGCAGTCGGAATGCAATCTGATAAAAATAGACCACGTCTTCATTCTCTTTTTGGTTTGTATCAAGATTTATGAAGCAATTACGCTACTAAAGAAATTCGTGTTATTGGGTTTACAAGAACACTTTAATGCAAAATCCGAGAAGGTTATATAGAGACATAGAAAGCATAGTATTCTATCAAAAGTTTTGTTTTAAATTTAATATTACAGTAATTTGAATAGCAATAGAAAAGCCGGTCGGTGTCACAGCAATGATAAAGCGCTGTTAATAATATAAACAAAACACTTCCGCGATGTCCGCATACAATTTAGAAATATGCAAATTCTATTTGAAACCCTATTACCACAGAGTAGAGAACGTAGATAGATAAACTAATTTATTTAAACAAAACCAAATGAAAGACAACGCTAGTAATAAAAAAATCCTTAGAATATAAATGAAATATATGGTCCTTACAAGAAATATATAAAGAGTGGCTGTAAAAATAAATTACCTTGTAAGTTGTGAAAAGATGCAAACATACGATTGACAGATTGACAGGTAATTAAAGACTATATGGAAATTTGAACGCAAGTAAAAGTAATTATTCAGGTATTCATGAGGAATTCTTCCAAGTGAACACCAGCGCAAATAGTTTATAATGACAAGCGGACCCAAGTCTTCGCACTCGGGTTGCATTAAACGGATAATCTTTGACGTTTTGATAAACACATTGAAAAAACAATACACGACCTTATTTGATAGCAATAAAAGTGACTTTGCTTTGATTTTTTTGCAATCGATCGCAAATCATCTTAGTATCTGTTGTTTTCACACAACTTGTTAATTGCGTGTACTGAATTGTAGATCTTATCAAAATCAATCTTAACTCTATCGGAATAAGGTTCATTTGTGTATTGTTGGTTGGTATTGTGCTGATGTTTTGAGGCTTATGAATAGGCAATAACTTGTCTAGAGGCGCTTGCCGCTATGCACTGGTTAATGACAGCTGTATAGTCAAGTTATGCAGATGAATGCCAATTATGTGCTACAGTTATAACGCACTGTAACTGCGGTGTAATAGACGATCCCGATGCATCGATATTTCAATGTCATTAATCGATTTTAAGAACATATTGTGTTAATTACATGGATCTGATAGCTATAATAATAGCTATTATTATGAATCGGTTTAATAAATAACTAATAATAACAATTGTTTTTATGATTTTCTTGATCTAGCAAAAAAAGTATTTTGTGAAATGTAGATATGTTTAAAAATAAATAAGGCAAATACTAAAATAATAGAGACGATAAAAAATGCATCTCAAAACATTGAGAAAAAAAGATGGAGATCGATAAGCAATGAAATAATTCGAACTAAGACGAAATTATAAATTATTGTTGTTGACAATTTCAATCGTTTATAGATTTAAAATTAATTAAAAGTGCTCAATTCTAAGTGAATAGATATTGACTTTGGAAAATCACTCTATTTTCGTATTTTACAGATCGTTCTTATGATCTGTAACATGTTCGGATATAGGGACTTTGCCGGACCGGACCCAAAGCGAGCACGGTCCGTTTCACCTTACACTACATTTCGTCCAAATGATGCGACAAACATTTCAATCTACTGCGGTCGCCCGTGTTTACTCTCTGATATTATGGTTATTTCAACACAGTCATGCAGGCAACAGAAGAATTATGATCATGTTACAGAAGACGGGATAGAATTAAAATAGAAGATTGAAAAAAAGAATTTCATCCAGGAAATGCGATTTATCAGCAATATTTATTTCTGAGAAGTCAGTTATAGTAATTGTACTACTTCATACAATAGTCATTATTTTGTAGCTCAGCAACAATCTAATCAATACATAAAGTTCAAAGCCTGATTTTGTCACAAGAAACCGCAAACAGTTAATTGATACATCTACAAATTAATTGAAATTGTATTTCTCCTTAGAATCAGTGGTAAAGCCCGCTTTAACATCTTCGCACGAATGGGCCGGCTTGCCCGGTGTAATACCACGACCATACAGAAAACAGGCGTGAAGTGGAAGCAAATCCGATTTTCGTCTGACGAGTGTGGTGCCGGAGACCTTATTTTAGTCCTTTTCCCTTTCCACCCTTTTCTTAAGAGGAAAGGATGGGAAGGAAAAGTGACTTTGACGGTAGAGGAGAGGCATGGGAAGGGAAAATTTCCTCTTTATGTGCGTCTTCTCCTCCATCAATGGTAGGCAACGCATCTGCAATTGCGGATGTTTATGGGTAGCGGTCGCTTTCCATTTCGGTGGAATCTGGTGGCACCTTGCTCGTTTGCCACCTTATGTTTCATACAAAAAAAAAATCAAACCAATCTGGGTTTTGATTCAAATTTTGATTTTGTTAGCCACAATTTAGTAACAAAGTTTTTCCTATGCATATAGACAGAGAAATAAAATCTTGAAAGTTTTATTTTGTCATTTCGGTGACTTGTTTCTCAAATATTTTCTTTCAATAATTTCTATGTTATCTTTATAAAAAATAATCAAAGGCAACTTAACTCATGATGATTCAACATGAGACTTGAATTGGTTGTTGATAATGATTTTAGATTATTAAAAATTGGCCCTGACTGGTAATCTAGAGAGAGAGAGAGAGAGAGAGAGAGAGAGAGAGTAGAGTAGTAGAGAGTACCTAGTCTTAATTACTTAAATTCACAATAATTTAGACTTATTGGTGCAACAAAAAACGTTGGAAATTATTAGAAGCTCCGTTTCGTAAATTTTTAATAGAAATGATGACGTTGCTACGTTTGATAGCAATTATCCATAGATCAGAGCAATTACTAAACTAGTTATTACAATAATTGATCATTACAAACTATTGTGTACCGTGCAATGTAAATTGCCTAATGAGACAATTTGCTATGCATGTAATTAATTTTGATTGCCGTGTGTTGAATAATTGGACTATGATATATGTTGATGTTTGAAGATAGATTTTAATAAGTAAAATCTTATTTTTTTCCAAGAATGGAATATGAAGCATAATTAATACTCATTAGAAAAATGTGATAAAATATTTGTATTAAAATGGATTTAAAAAAATAGTAAAGTTTCCTTGATTAACTTTAATAGGCCTATTTATTGCGTCAATGACCTTTAACAATATTTCGGCAGCTTTATTTGTATTATACGTATTGTACATGTTCTTTGTTTTATAAATTCAACCGAGAGTCGCTACGGTTGACTGATCCGAACACGAGTGTGGGCATAAAACGCCACATTATTTTACATTGAAACGCAAGTGTGCTTGTTATTGACCTTGTACTGCCTGTGGATTTATACTAAAGATTAAATTAGATAAAAATTAACTCTGTTCCATAAAAAACTGCTTCCTTTTAATTTAACTGTTACCTTGTATTTGTGTTGTAGAACTGAGGCTGAAGCCGCAATCGAGTTCTACTTCAATTCAGTGTTTAGTATGTCTTCAAATAAATTCCACTGGTAATTAATTAAATGATTACTTACTTACGGCCATCACGTACTGCAAATTGTTTCAAATTATGTTTGATTGTGTGATAATGGTCAATGTTAGAAACGATATCAAAGTTCGCGAGTTAGCGTGAATCCAACTATTCATTGAGAACCAGTGCCTATAACCAACAACTTGTCACTTTCATGCGATATTAATTCATCTACCGAATAAGATACTTACGAAAAAATCAAATTCTACTAAACCGCTTGCAGGGGAAATGACACCTTTTTGCGTTTTGATAAGGACTTGTTTCGATTGTATAAATTGATGTTGGTAGGGCAATAAGTGGCGATCAAATTGAGATACGGCGCGACACGTGCGAGTTATTGCATCACAAGTGTTTGGACAAACTACAATATTGCTAAGTCGGATGGAAAATCTCTCCTCATGGTTATTAGGGTATGAGGGATATTGACTAACTTACGACCTCTTCACTTGTATAAGCATCATTTTATTTATTTTACTAGACGTTGGTACTACATAAATTTTAGGCTTGCAGTTTGTATGTATTATTTTTATTTTGTAAAATATAATTATGAAAAAGAACTATCGTTGTTTTTTCAATCATTTTTATAATAGATTTTGTTAAAAGATTACATTTGTAAGACTGGCAATAAAGATATTATCCTAATCGAGATCAATAAATTCGCAAACTTCAACATTGTTTGTCAAAAACTGGCGAACTGTTAACGGCCAGCATATATTCTGATCAAAATAACTTCGACAGATACCAATTTTCTAATGGCATTTTACACAAAGAAGTTAGGCACTTAAAGAATGATATTAACGCGAAGCTTCCCTAGATAAGTTGTTCGATAAATGTAATAAGCCATGAAAAATGATAGCGGCCGCGGCGACCGGCGACTGGCGAGTCATCGTATTGGCTAACCATTTATCAAAATTGATATCAAAGCAATTTCATAAAAATTCTTTCGTAAAGCAGGATAAATTTATTTTAAAATTTCTATCGGTAGTGTTTACAATGTAGGTTTTAAAGTCCACTACAGGTCCTCAGTCTTATTCGAAAATTTAACAGTTCTGTTCCGTTACAACTGTGTTTATGTAGGCAATTTAACTGTTAGTTAAACTATGCAGTTAAAATTAGACTATACACACAGAATTAGAAACCATGTACCATTATTTTTACACATAGATTTATCAAAATTCACTTTCGTATTATTTCTGTGTAAATCGCTATCATTTGTTTTAAAAATAATGTAATCCAAAAATAATAAAACAGGAAATGCACGTTTCGGTATTTCTAAGAATTCAAATACGAGCGTAGAAACAACCGTAACGGTGGACAATTTACCAGTAAATTAAGGGAATGTTAACATAAAGGAGATTCCTTTGAAGTCCGTAACAAAGTGTAGGAAAAATATATAATTTACATAAACAAACAAACGTTTCGAAAAACACAAGAGCTTTCATTTGTTTTAAATGATTTCTCAGATCGTTAGCAAACGTCATCAGAGCGAAGATCTAAAGCTGGTATTTAATGAACTGTGACTCGAGGCATTGCACTGTCGACTTCACGTAACGCTAATGTGAGGTTATGTGCATATCTGGTAAATGCACAAATGCTGATCAGATCTAGTAACAGATCAGATCAGATCTAAAAGCTAAGAAAAACAAAGCACACATTGGAAATTAATCATAACAAAAATAGAAGTAAGGGCAATTCTCAGAGCATCGGTGTTTGATAAGTTTGCGTAGATGAACGTGGAGAGGTGTCTTGGGAAAAAATGGAAATCTATTACTTCTGCCTTCATCTGTTGGTCGTGGTATTTATGTTGGTTTTATCAGGTATTAAGTTCCTAAAGAGGCTGTTTAAGCAGCCCGTATATTGACTGGATCTTTCTAGTAACTCGTCCGTATTTTTTTCAAAGAACAACTAACCGTAAAAAGCCTTCGGTTATATACGTTTTATGCGCTGAGGCCGTAGCATTTGTAATTTAATATTCATATAGTTAACAACAAACACTGGCAGGTTAGGCTTAAAAGCAACTCGAGTATTTTCCAGAAACCTCTAATTAGAATGTTTAATTGTTTGATTCTCGTACTTATAATTAGTGGTTATGTTAATCACGGACTTTGTGTGTACTATGATTCGTACTCGGGTACGCCTGTTAATGTGGAAGAAGTGAAAAAACATGACAAGCAGAATAACACGTTGTAAGTTTTAGTCTTATATTTCCATGTAATTGCCTCTGCATTTACTTTTAAATTAATTATGTGGTACAATAGATCTTCAAACCAAAAGGCATAAGTCTTAATTGCTAGAATTTTTCTTATTATATTACAAGAACTAGAATGTGAATAATTTGTTAGTAAATTTTATAGAAATAGAGTATTTAATTTGTTAAAATTATTCAGTTGGTGCATAAACCAAATCGAGCCATGCGTGGCTGAGGAATGGCGGCGTGTGGATGGTTCCTGTAACAACCTACGTCAGCCTGCTAGAGGAGCCTCGCACACACCTACATATAGACTACTGCCGCCTGTATATGGAAAAAGTAAGTTATTTCGCTATAGGGTTACCAAATGGACATTTTTTGATTCAGGTTTTTCATAAAGAACGAAAAGGAGGACTTAATTATGCTTTTGTAAAAGTGTTTTGGCATAAACACACGATAATTTTGACCTTACATAGATATTTTCAATATAATTAGGAGTAATTTTGAGGTGTAAAAATGTTCTACTTTATCTCAATTACCGTGTTCAATCATAGCGGAAACAATTTAAGCATGTTCACGGCTCCTGGCCGCTCACTTCTAACTACCATGTTCGTTGTAAATTAAACCTTGAGATAATGTGTTAGGGTCTTAAATATATTTAATACCAGCAAATGTAAGTATCTATGACATTAATTTTCCAAACATTATTTTCATTGCAGATTTCGAGAAAAGACAATCAAAGTCCGGCCAGTCTTTGCCATTGGAAAGGTTCCTAAGAACGACGTTGGTAGCTATGGGCAAACTGCCTGATCAGAAGTTCACGACACTTTCGACCAATTTTCTTGTATTCATGACTGCAGATGTTTTATCTTTGCACGATACAGGTACTTTAATATGAATACGATTTAATATGTAAATCACTATACATTTTTATACCAATGTTTCAACTCTTATGTATTATTTCTTACATTAAATTTTTTTAGTGAAATTTATCGCATGGAAACCTTACTGTTGTCTGCCTAAAGGCAGGACTGATAATGATTGCGTTCCTAACAAGGTACCCGATGACGATCCTGTCCATCGCTTCTCAGACATAAGATGCTTAAATATGACGAGGCCTGAATCTTTTCAATCTATCGGTTGTATTAAAAACGGCACAGTTCCTGAAAGGGTGAGTTACGGTACCTTTCGTTCCCGTAAGATGCTGGAATTTAACCATAAGGAAGGTTTTAGTGAAACAGCCGAAGCGACTGCTTAGAGCGGGCGCACACAATTGAGTAAACTATCGCACTTCTGTTGAGCGACTGTCGATTACTTTACAGCCAATTCAACTGTTTAGTTACACAATTAAAAGTCTAGTAGTGTGCGTACTTCCATATAAGCTCATAGGAATTAAAGCGCGACTAAATAGTTGTGCGATAATTTAGTCAACAGTGTATTCGTGATCTTAATTTGATTTAAAACTATTTAACTTGGATCATGTACACTTGATGTATATGTTTTTTCTATTTTATATGATTAGTTTCTACCACTTCCCATTGATTATTTACCTGCTATTATTAAAGAAAGTTATGTGAGTGTTGTAATTATTAACTGTTTTAGATAATAACAGCGACACCAACGTTTGATCTTTCACCTGTATATAGCAGTAGTTTAAAGCTACTGTCTGAGAAGGGTCGTCTTTTCAAAGGTGGTTTATTAAAATATGAAGTTGAAGAAGGCAGAATCTGGCCTCCGAGTATTAAGACTGGGTCTGGCGTTTGTTTCTTGAACCAAAGACCTCAAGAAGGCAGATGTCACGACACACGTAAGAGCTGTGTATATAAAAATGTTTTATTAAACTCTATAGTAAAATATTTATTCAAAATAATAATGTAATAGTAATCCATTTTCAATATTGTATTTAAAATATGTGCAATTCCAATAAGCAGAGAGGCATTTATTATGCAATTTGATCTGCTCTTTAATAATTCATTAAAAATATCATGCAGACCGTATTCATGTGTTTATTTATTTGTTTGGAGCCCGTTTAATTACATGACTCGCATACAATTATGATCATTACAATATACTTGAAAATTACATATTTAAAATTTCAATTTTTAGCGGAAGATGGCGCTAATAGCTTAGCCGGTATCAACCTGGTAACCATTTGGCTGTGGAGGCAACACAACTTTATTGCATCTGCATTATCTAAGATTAACCCGTGCTGGAATGATGATAGACTCTTCTATACAGCACGAGACATCAATATTGCTACTGTGATGCAAATTTTCTATTATGAGTTGCTGCCAGCGTTATTTGGTAAGTAGTGGTCTTTTAAGTAACATTTATTTGTTAAGTCTAGATGTTTACAGTCCTAGAAGTATCAGTTTGTTTTAATTAGCTGCAAATTTTCTTTTGTTTAGGCCATGAAAATTTACTAAAGGATGGAGTTTTGTCTTATACGAATGGATTCAGAGATTCTTACAATGAGAATCTTATCCCTCAAATATCACTTGAGTTTCCGTTTGTTCTTCGTTGGTTCCACACTACTCAGGAGGGGGATATGAAGTAAGTATCAAAACATTTCTTTCAAAATTCAATTGAATATTAATTGGTTTTTAAACTAATTTTGTATCTTATATGCTTACATTTTTTCTGTTTCGCAGATTATTTGATACTCAAGGCCATTATTTAAGAAAAGTTCCCATTGTAAATCTCACTCTGCGAACTGGTTTCTTTGGTGTGGATGATAACATTGATTACGTCACACAAGGCAACTTTAGACAGGGCACTGCGAAAGCTGACTACATTGTAGATCCTGATGTAAGTCAAATATTACTTAAACTGTAGAACGAACACGCAGAGGAGTAGACAGAGAACAAAGATTTCCTGGTACACCAAACTCGCTACTTACACAAAACGATAAAAATCCTTTAAGACGAATATAATTTGATTTCAGGTAGTAAATATAGGTTTAGGACCGCATCAAAGAGCTTCTGATCTTCTGACTAATGATTTAGCAAAGAATCGTCTCTTCGGTTTTCCACCTTACATCAAATACAGAGAATTCTGCTTCAAACAATCATTCAAGACATTCGATGATCTACTTCAAGCTATTGAACCAGAAGTATGTACTGAATACTAATTTTTTAGTCAATAGTATGAGAATGTAATGACAAAAGACTAACAAAACAACTAACATAAAACATGACGTTCAGTAGATTAAGAACGCGCGCACACATTTGTCCAAAGTCAAACTAATCAGTTGAATTGGCTAAAAAACAATCGACAATCGCACAACTGTTGTATAATTTAGTGAAAGTTGTGGCCCGCTCTTAGAATGACGAGAAATTTTATTTTACAGAGAGCGGAGCTTCTTAGACAGGTGTATGAGAATGTAGAGGACATTGATCTTATAGCTGGCATTTGGCTGGAGAAGCTGATCCCTGGTGGGCACGTGCCGCCTACTTTATACTGCGTTGTGGTGGAGCAGCTACTGAGGGTTATCACATCAGACCGGCATTGGTACGAGAGACCTAATCGACCGAATGCTTTCACTTATGGTGAGTTCAAAGAAATAATTCGCCTCAAAAGAGATAGAAAAACATTTTCGTAAAACTTCAACCTTCTAAATTACTATTACATCGAGGAATGTTATTTTATTTAAAGATCTATGATCTATCTTTTTCAGTTATCAAAAAAATGTCTAGTATAGGAATTTATGTGTATTTTTATATTCAGAACAACTGATGGAGATAAGGAAGGCATCGGCGGCTCGGCTGCTGTGCGACGTAGGAGACAAGGTGACACAGATACAACGACATGCTTTTTACAGGATTACTACCAAGTAGGTATCATTATATTTACGATACTACATCAACTGCTCATTATACGTCCTCACTTAGCTTGGAGCCTACGTTAAGTTAATGAGACTAGCCCATTGCGGGTTGTTTCACTACACACATATCTGAATTTCTTCGTCGAAATGTGTAGGTTGCGACATGTTTTTCTTTACCGCAAGAATGTTGAATAAATTATTTACACATGAAATTGTGTATACCGGGATTCGAAACAAGAACGTGTAGATTACAAGTCACGAGCTTAACTTGTCCACAGTTTTCGATGCTGTTTTAATTATGACAAAATCAAATTCAATACATGCTCCTTATTCCCCGTGGTAATGTGATATAGTTTTATTTAAAATTTTTATTGTGTTTAAATCTTGCATTACATGTTATTCTTATTTAACAGAAACCCGCTGTGCAGCTGTGAGAGTATCGCATCTGTCAACCTTTGGGCTTGGAAGGATTCTAAATGTGGTAGCGTCGGATCCAACTTCGGCCCGCTCTATGGTCCGGCTAGTCTAAACCGTAATGATTTTTTTTAAATAAAAAATGTATTTAAAACTGCTGTTTCATTTAAAAGATATTTTTATAAACCTTTTTAAAATGGACCCAGTACTCGAAAATTGTTAATTTCCTTCGACTTCCCATTATTATATAAAAAATAACACCATTGTAATAAAACGTTCTGAAAAGAAGCGTTCGGAAGCAAAATGCTACAATAGTTTATAGACCAGTTACACATACATACGTAGTAAATAAAAGAATTCAATTCACATCGATTGTGTAAAGTGAAAAGACAATGTCGGTGGCGGAACGAAGAAAAGTCAAGCGAAGTACGTGAGAGCGAACCTGTTTGTCCGCGGCATTAAGCGGTCGGCTAACTCAATTTTCCGGCTTGAAGCGAGCGAAGAAAAATAGAGGTCTCGTGTCCGGCGACATTTCGATGAGATTGCCTTTTACGTTGCTCTAACAGACGCTATCCAACCAGTTACTTACATAGAATGCTGACCTCCTTTAAAAACAATTGAAAACGCTGCACATCTTTTATATTATAACGAGCTGATGCCCGCGTCTTCGTCCGCGTGTTATTAGAAAACATACGAACTATATAAATTACAAAAAGCTACGTATACCTCGGGAACAGGACATTTCTCGGGGATGAAGCTTATCCCATGTGTACTCTAGACTTAGTTTTATATCTGTGCCAAATTTCAATAAGATATGTTGAACCGTTGCAGAATTATCGAGTAAACATTAAAATACTAAATTAATGAATCCCACGGGAACCGTAACTATTCCCGGGATAAAAAGTAGCCTATGTATTCTTCCAGACTATGATCTAAACTTGTGCCAAATTTAATGGAGATTCGTTCAGCCATTTAGGCTACAAACGCTAACAAACATCCATCTAAACTTTCGCATTTATAATAATAGTAAGATGTAATAGTTTTCCTATGTGTTAATAACAACACATAATGCGTATTGTTTTGAAGTGCATTAGCGTAATCATTAATCAATTTACAAATACCTGTACAAATACGATGTCCAGACATTTAAACGAAATTATTCACGAGCTCCGAAAATGATGACAAATGAATGTAAATTAATTGAATCAATAATCAGCAATACGCGTAGAGTAAACATACGGCCGGCAATAATTACTAATTTCATAATTAAGCTGCCATGGCTTTATGGGGCTGATGTTGGAATAACAAACATTTTTATAGGGCTATACCTGAAATGTCAGTGGGATTTGGATAATAAAACAAATTGTACCAAGTACATATTGATATATGTTGAATTAAACAAATTGAGTCTAATTAAATAACAAAATGAGCTTGCCAAGTCAAAGCCACAACATGAACTAGCTTTGTTTCTAAGTGCGAATACCTATCTATTTATATGCCATTTGCGGCGTATATTCCTATGTGATACTTTATGTTATGGCTATCGTGTTACGCTACTTTATAGAAATCTTATTTAACAATACTTTGATAGCGGGAATTATTATTTCATAGTTGGCCTAGCAGTTGTTGGCTGTTATACACTTAATGCAGATGCACGTACCGTTAGCTTTTCCAATTAATCAGTGCGCCCGACGAGGTGTGTTTTTATTTACATAACATGAAAAATTCCGATGATTTTTTTATACTGTACAATCAATTTTTACGTTTAATCAATGCTGTCATGCGCATACTGTCGAGGGAATACCGTATGGAAGCGATTAAAGTTGTATAAATTTTTATTGATCGTATTTCAATATAAATTTAAATAATATTCGTCTATTACATCGATAAGTTGTTGAAATGTTACAGTTGAAAGTTTATAACGTGAATTCGGAAGAATGACGTCATATACTGTCTAATTCCTAACCCATTTTAGGTTATTATAAGTTATATACTCGTATATTTGTGATTGAACAGATATATGATATATCTGTTCATTTCTTTCTGTCTTATTTTATATTGTCCAATAAATAATCGAAACACGAATTATTAAAATCTCTGATAATTGTTGATCTATTAAATTAATATAAAAAAGAGCTTAGCTTCCTATATTTCCTTTGATAGCTTCAGTGTTAGTGAATATGAAAGCTGAGGCGTGGTGCGGAGAGGTTAAAGGGTGGACACAATTGAGTTGGCGTATGAAATGACTCCAGTTGAATCAATTTCGCTTCGTTTCCCGACCCAATCGTTAATTAGGTCCTGTCAACCCACCTTTTAAAGGTAAACGCACACTTACACATTAAGAAATTAATTTCTATTACAATAATTCAATAGAATATACAAAATATGCTATTTAAAGATGCATAATCATAAGTTTATTTACATATATCGCTTTATTCAAACAGTTTTTATGCCTACATTCAAATATGTATAATAAAGTACGGAATTTAGTTTTTATTTGAATTTAAACGAACTGTATTTAAGTATAAATCCACACTTATAAAGGTCATACACTTTTAGATGCTTCTAAGTAAAACATTTCCTCACAATAGTTAAGTGTACGAGGGACCTAAACGTCCGCTCGTTTCCCCGAAGCCGCAGCGTTTGCTCCCATTCCACGCCATTACCTGCTCAAAGATTAGCGCCGAGTCTTTGCAGCGAACTCCTGACGCGCAAGATATTACCGCTACTGATTAACAAATAGATTTATTCCTGCACTTAGTGCTCCATTAGTCAGCAAATGAATTTACTGATCGGAAAGCTAATTGCTTACAGCGCGATTACACTTGCTTTGATACAAATTGGTATATGATTCAACGTCACTAAAGAAAATGAATTGCCCTGAGTTAAGATTTCTCGCCGCGATTTGATTATGGACCTTTTAATTTATAACAGTTTTAAGACCGTTCCATTTCTACATTTACAAACGACAACTGCACAGGTATAATTTAATTGCAAAGAAAATTGGTTTAGAGTTTTAAATCTGGGAGTTTTTTAGTTGTTCTGTTCCCGTGCAACTTCATCCGCATAAAACTATGAAAAAATCATTATATTGTTTACATGTGTCAAATTTTTTAATTGCAAATGACAAACCATGGCAACCTTCCTTCCATTAGGGTTTTTATCCAGAATATTTACCCCCTAAGTTTAATTGTGTTAAAATATATAGCCTAAGTGTGACGTAAGTGTAGGGCTTTTTCTCAAAAGAAGGATTATTCAAAAATATGCTGTAATTGCTGACATATTAGGCAACAAAATGTGTGTGTTTACGCTTTATTATAATAGTATAGATGGTAATAAAAAATATGTGTAAGTAAAAAGCCATGAAATAAATGAACAATTTTCATAACCAAGAAAACGCAGTCACAAAGAAAACCATGGCAGTTGCGCATTTTAATCATACAGAATCTCTTACCGCCGACAGGAGTGAAATATTAAAGTAAAACAAAAAACTTTTGTTCCCTGCCCACCCCTTATGTGCATTGTCACACGAGTTTTGTTTTCCCCTCTGAGCGTTGTGTGTAATTACTTGCCATTTTGTACTGAGCCCGCTTTTTACGCAAGCTTTATAATAAAAAATATGGCTGATATTCATACGCATTACAAAAAAAAGGAAATAGGGCATATTTATAACTTTTTTTATGTTTTACATAACATCTAACAATTAAATTCTTCTAAAACATAGTTAAATGCTTGCAAATAATATCATAGCAATAAAAAATTTCCTTGTTATAAGCACCTATAATGAAAAGGCGGCGGTTCCGCCTATAATAATGTTAATTGCACAGAAATAGCTCAAAGTGTACAAAGTCTGTCGTTTCTATAAAGTGTTGTATATAAAAACAAAATGCACTAAAAACAAAACAAAATATTCTCAAAAAAACAGTACACTAAAAAGTAACGAAATAATTACTTGAAAATAGT
>NW_013524901.1:574984-671339 GCF_000836215.1 Papilio polytes
AAAAAAAAAAAAAAAAAAAAAAAAAAAAAAAAAATAAATATACCGACGAATTGAATACCTCCTTCTTTTGGGAAGTCGGTCAAAAAACCAGTGGCCCTAACATTGTGGCGGCCTTGATGACATGTGGCAATCATGTCACATTTTTACTTTTTTGACCGACTTCCCAAAAGAAGGAGGTAGTCAATTCGTCTGCATGCTTTTTTTTATTTTTTTATGTGTGTTACGGCATAACTCCGCCGCTAGTGGACCGATTTTAATGATTCTCTTTTTATTCGAAAGATAGTGCTTGTTTAATTGGTATGTCCCTCCCTTTGGTTACGTTTTGTACAAATTTATTTAAAACAATTAGCTTAATGACTACATGTTCTTCTATCTATAAAGCATCTATTTCATTTCCTTTCACAACATTTAAACCGTGAATTTCGTTATAGATATGCAATCGGCTTATGAGTAATATACGTAACTAAAGACTCAAGTAAGTTTCTCTATTGTAAATGGAGACAGTTTCTTGTGATTTAATAATACGATTGCATGAATTTGTGCAGTATTGTCATACTGTAAGGATCATTATTCTATGGCAGTGTATCTAAGAGAGTTGCCGTGTCTACCTGATGCCGCCATTGTTAGTTACTTTGAAACAAAGTGATGTTCCATTGAGTTCACAAAGACGTCCCTCAGCTCTCAGTGCTTCGTTTAGATTTTAAAAGATATTGTTAATATATCGAAGGAAAGATGTTGAACGCAGAAGTTCGTTGCAGTCTTTTGTGTTTTAAAACAAATTGTTTCAATATAATTCTATAAATGAATCGACGAAAAGACTACATTATTTTATCTAAAAACTCATTTAACTTTTAAATTAAAGACCCGTCTTTGGTAAAAAATAAAAAGAAACTTGTAGCGAACTTCCAAAAGCAAAGTGTCGACTGCGACACAATCGAAACCTATCTACTAAAACGGATTTGTGTATTTTTCTCAAAGAGAATATAAATTCTTTTTGTGTACAGAGCAGGGAATGTTAGAGACTGTATTTTTGCGATTTAGATAAAAAAGTAAGTTTGAAAGTTAGAAAATACGGCCCACTTCAATACGTCAATTTATTGTTAAGTCATTAATTATTAAAATTAATAACGATTAGGAAGGATCTAACAAGACCATTAAAACAAAAGTCTACTATTATAAAGTGTACTCGTAATACTACAGAATTTCTTCATGGCTTTTTTTCCTAATTGCTGGCGATTAAATATAACGTAACGTATAATTTTTTTCGTATTAAAACGCAGCGTCTGATCCACATTCAGCTGTGCTGTTGCGGAACTTTCCCCTGAGCAGTTGGCGCTGACAATATTTCATGTAATTTACTCTTTCTGGGACCGAATAAATTTTCTCCGAAAATTTGTCGTGAGTCGAGACGGCTGTCCGCAACAGATGTTTGGTGTTTTCTAAAGGAAATATTTTTTATAAGTGCCAAATAGTACTTCGAGTATGTTGTAGAACGTTTCTCAGACTACTATTGTAATTTCTTTACCTTTAGTTATTGCTAGATATCTAACATCTTATTAAAAATGTTCTGAAAAACACGTAGACTCGCTAGGTCTACGACAAGTCTACGATTCAGACTAGAATTAGAACCAATCATAAACGGACTCGTCTACCTTTGCTTTCTAATAAATCATAAAACGTATAAAGCAAATACAGAACGTAAACTTTAGTATAAGCTTTGACTGTCTCCTGAAAAGTTCATAACTCAGACAGTTTTCCCTTGTAAAGTGGAATTTATTTCCAGCGCCGCAGAACTGGAGAGTAAATAAGAAAAGTAAACCTATCTGGTCTGCTTATATTTGCTCACTACATTCTATAAATCAACTTCGAAGTGGAAGCAACACGGAGTAGGGGATTACATAAGCGACTTTAAAAGTGTATCAAAGTTTATTTAGAATTTCAACGTTTACATACTACTTCTAATAACATAAAAGAAAATAACAACATGACTTAAAACAGAATTACAGTGTAAATGATCACACTACTCGTAATATTATAAATGCGAAAGTTTAGATGGATGGTTGGATGGAGCCTAAACGGCTGAACGGATTTCGATGAAATTTGATATAGATTTAGAGGATAGTCTGGAAGAGTACATAGGCTACTCACTTTTGTTTTTGTTTAAATTCCATGCGAACTGATTCGCGGGCGAAAGCTAGTATTAAATTAAAGAAAACATTAGAGATATTGTTAGTGTATAGAATAGACGTAACGTATGTTATGTACATATGTAAAGCCCTTCATATCGTCTACACGATCACACCGAAACATTGTGAAATTTTAGCCGCCTCTCAATACGTAAGAGAGGCACAATTCTACAATGACTACGAGTATATCTACGCGCAACGTCTTCTTTAAAACTTGCGTGGGACATAAACTATACTAAATTAATTTACAACTTAAATCAAGTGTAGTTTTAGGCGCGTTTCAGATTTTTCTTCACGGTTAGTAGATTAACGGGCATATTCGCAATTGAGTCATTTCAAGATTATTATTACTTTAATTTGTTATAGTAGAAAGTTGTCTACGTCTTTTTTTAAATATTGTACTAAAAGCTGAATTCTTTGCACCCTTTAATTTGAGTTCTAGAGAGCTTCTAGAGAGTTCTATAGAGCCATGCGAAACGTGAATATATTTTTGTCTTTTAAATGTTCGAAGAAGCCACGCCGATGGGTTTGCTTTGCATTAAAAGTTTCATCGGAGAGACGAAACGGCCAGGATGTATAACGCTAAGAATATTGTACAGTTATGAAAAGTTCACCCGCGCGTTATATCAAAGACAGAGAACTACGCTCATAAAACAAAACCTCAGCAAAGAACCAATAAACTATCCAGACTAAACTTTAATTAAATTTTGTATTGTCTTTAAAGATACGGCGCAAGTCAAAAGAAAATCGAGAATGTAAGCATTTAAATATTCCGACGTTTTTATTGTTGATTAGAAACTGTTTAGACTTTGTTTAACGAAAAGAGAATTTTCTTGTCTGGGCCAGTACAAAATATCAATATAAAGAAATTATTTATTAAAATAATTGCAACGATAGAAGGAAGTGTATAAAACATTGCAACTTATAAATTTGTGTAACTCTAATCGGGAACGATTTTCGATAAAAAAAAAACGCCAGTAATTTAAGAAAAAAAAGCTTAAAGTTAAATACATAAGTATATTTTTAGCTGTATTTCTTTAATTTCACCAAAACGCTTCCGCTTATGAATTGCGTCAGAGCGTAACTTATCGCTATACTTCGAGAACTTTGAGCAAACTCTTTAGCTCGGTTGGCTTTAACCTGCTAACTTGATGCTTTCAAATTTAAATTATCATTAACATTTATTACTAAAGTTAGTAAAGGAAATAACTAATTAAAATTACCTGACATTTTCAATATGTGTTATTTAATTTTAAGTAAGTAAAGTAAGTACTAAATTGCATATTAGATGATTAAAGTTAATATTACACTATGCTAAATACTCTTAAAAATTTTATTACCGTCAAAAATCTAAGGAATCTCTCTCTTTTAATTAACTTCAGCAATCGAAAATATAACTATCAAAGTAATAATAATGGAAAACCCATTTTATTTCCGATTTCATTGTCTATTCCGTTTCAGGCTGCAACTAATAATTTGGCATCAACTAGTGTAATATGACAGGTTATAAAGAGAATCCATATATCGACGTATAATTATAGAGAGCGGTCTATACTGTCACTCAGGATGACTAAATGCTAGGGTGGCGTCTTCTATAATTAGGATACCGCGGAATATCCCTTTGAGAAACTATTGTAAACGTTTGAACGCAAATATTTAATTTATTTTACACATTATTGAATTGGAATTATATTTATAAATTCTACTACAGACAGGATTAATTTTATAGTACTTGTTCATAAATGAAATTAAACAAATTTAAAAACTTTTGCTAATTAAGATTTCTATGATTCTTTTTACAATACTTGGTTGCAGCGAGTTGAAGTATCGAAAAGGAAGTAAAAATAAGGTTCCTTGCTCCGTTCTTCATATTTTTAATTATCATGCAAATTTTAATTAACTGCAGCAACACGTTTTTAAATTATGTGTTTTATGTTGCACAAATTTCACTCTGAGGCTAATTAAAATACTAGATCAGACAAAATAAGACTTGTTAATATTAATATTGCGAATGTTTGGATGCATTGTTGTTATTACATATCTTCAGCAAGGCTTAACAGATCTTTATTAAATTTGCCAGGTGTAAAACATAGTGAAGAACACGCGTAAGACAACCGAAGTCTCGGACAGAAGCTAGTAATTGAATAAAAAAGTAATATCGAAGAGTTAACCAATATAGACTAGTCCTTACAAATTATGTAAATTAACGACATAAAATTCAATGTAGCGTCAAGTGAAAGTCTGGGGAGCGACAAAGAATGGCCAATCTGTTTGTTCCCAGCATTGGAACCAGAAAAACAACGACGAAAATGTTCCCTGAAAGCGGATGAAGCTATTTGAGTGCGCATTTATTCGGGTCACGTGGCCGCGCCGCCTCCGAATACGAATGTTTGCGTTTTAGCGAGCGAACGAGCGAACGAATTGTTGATCTTACATCGGATATACATAATGCTCGTGTTACACCGAACTGCAGTACGATTTTCATATAAATTAAATAAACGGATTTGCATAACATTATACTTGAAACATTCTGCAACGTTAGGTTACAAAGGATTAATCAAACATTATACAAATATATTTCTTTATTAGACCACGGAATATATTTGTCACCGATGTGTTTGTGATGCAATATCGGTGATTAAGTATTGTATTTCTTTCAAAACAGATATTTGCTCCGTTAGACAAGAAACTTTGCTTGCAAGAGGACGCCTCTTTGTTCTAGTTAAAATCGGGCCGACGTACAAGCCATTAGAAACTTCTTGCTCCACTTACGTATTTTGTCCTCGACTTAACTGCACTCACAGAGTAATGAAGCTTATAACGAGCCGGTTGCGATATTATCTTTTGACATTTAGCTATCAGAGCCTAATATCGCAATGTGTACCTTATAACTAAGGAAATGGAGTTCAATTTAGTACAGTCACAATCAATAATATTTTATCAGTCAGTCTCAATAATGTACTGCGAAATCCTATAGTCTTAAGACCTTAAAGGATTATTAAAGTAAATAACTATAACTAGGCTAGAAAAATCGTAAATACATACTAATGTTTTATTAAGTTTGTAACTTGTCGACTTTTTGGCAAGGAAAAGTATTTTTCTGATGACGTTTTATTACTTTTACAAGACAAAATTAAAAAATGAGATGACTCAGTGTACTTACACCTTTATATTACTATACTTTTTCCATCTAGGTCATACTATTCACTAGGTGATATACCGAGCTCTTGCTAGAAATACTGGACGGACGTGCCCTAAAGTGATTTCGTGGTGCGAAATTCGAAAAAGCTAGAATTTTATAGTCTGCGGTAATAATGTCACATTAAAATAAATCTTAAGGACACATTTGGTACTTTGGTACTTTTTTTTAGATATACGCACGTGCTATAAAAATGCTAGGAATAAAAACACAAAGTATTTATTAACCCTAAAGGATAATACATTTGTTGCATTGTTTTAATCATTCGGGATGTAAGGTAAATGCAAAAAACAATAGAAACCTTCAGAAAATCAAATTCGCTTAGGGATGAGCGTAAACACAAAGAAACACTAATTCAATATCTAGTGCGACCTCCCAAAGGGCCGAGTTTGCGGGAATTTCGCTTTTATTTTCTCTCTGATCTATCTCATAAAGTTTTTGCAACACCGAATGATACAAATTACTTTAGGACTTCGAGGATGACAAGATTGAGATGACCTTATCTAACGCTGCATAATCGAATGTTTTAGACAAACTAGCTTTTGTCCGCGACTCTGTCCGCGTGGAATTAAAAAAAAAACAATAGTGAGTAGCCTATGTGTTTTTCCAGACTATACCCTACATCTACCAAAATTCATCGAAATTCGTTATGTCCTTTAGACTTCAAACTCTAACCAACATCCACCCATCTAAACTTTTGCATTTATAATATTCTTCTTCTTCTTCCTTAGCTCTACAGCCCTTTGTGGGCCTTGGCATTTATAATATTAGTAAATAAAAATATGATTGTTGTTATAAATAGTTATCAAAAAAGTTTTTGCACATAATTGCACTATTAGGTAGGAATGAATTCTTAATCCGTCTGGAGAATTTGACAATAGACATATTAGCATTATAGCAACACTTTCATTTTATACATATAGTCCGTTCTATTATCTTAATCTTTGATCTCATTACGTTTTCAATTTAACGATCACCTGCACTTTACGTACAAACCCTTTATCAAGGGTTATTTATATCTGAACCGCACTTCCCCTGACTCAAAATATCCGGGTCAATTGCTTGGGGTCTTGCGAGTAAATAAATTAACCCGTATCGGAAATCCGTCCTTTTCCTACGAGTTCTTTAAAAAAAAAGTCGACAAAGTCCACTGAATTCGATCTGAGTCTTAGTTGGGTTGGCGTTTTTAATTTAATCCTATTAAGTTGCTTTGATCTCGTCTGAAGATTTTTGTATTTTTTTGTACTAAATAATAGAAAATACTTGTTACTTAGTTAAAACTCTAAAGCCGAGGGTAAATAAAAACATTAATGTTTACCCATAAAAGAGACTGGTGAGAAAAATCTGCAAAGATTATTTTACCATTTGAATTTAATTTTCTATCTTACAGTAATTCTCTTATAGTACACATAAAGTTGTTATAATACGTATAAAGAAAAGTAAACGTAGTGATTTTGGGAAGAAAAATGTCGGAAACTATTTCCCTCGGGGCTGGACTGAAATTCAATCAAGCGTTCATTCAATTAGCCATCTGATTGACGTTACATTTGTGCTGGATAATGGGATACCCAATTTTTGAATCCTATAACTATAATCCTTTAATACTTTTAAAGACTGGTCTTATAACTAAGGTTCTATAACTGACAAACTTATCTATACTTAAAATATCTTTTAATGTGTTGAAATAACTCAAAAAACCGGACTGATTTCAAAAATTCTTGCACCGTTAAAAAGCTACGTTATCAGTAAGTACATAGGCTATATTTTTTAATTTTACGCGGACGAAGTCGCGAGTAACAACTAGTCTTTCGCAAATGAATATGTTAGACGTATTGTGTTTCGACGAAAATGTCTCTAATATGAGGTCTCAAACTCCTTTACATTTTTATTTTATAACCATCTTAAAAAAAGACATAAAGATACATTATTGTCGAATCAAAAATAATACAGTAGTTGAGTTCAACATAATGAGTAAAAAAGTTTTCTAATAAGAACAAAATGAGCAAATCGTACCCCGTTAATAAGGTTGGCCGCGACAAACGTAATACTGCCTGATCCCGGCTAACTCTTTAACTCCGCGTCACCTAATTAAATGATTACCAGCTTAATGGTACTTTACGACTCTGTGCCGTGAATGAACTTTCCTTGTATATAGTTTGTTATATCACTACTTGTCTCGTAAAACGTTACTTTGATTTCATCAAAACTATCGTTATCTCTTTCATTCTTGGTTGAAAAGACAGAGCAAATTTTACAATGTTTTATAGTAGAGTTTCACAGTAATGGTCATCTAAAGTTTATAGTTTTGTCGCTGTAATGTAATATTTTAATATATGTTATACCAAAATGAGTTTAGTGTTCCGGCTTTGTAATGCTCACAAGTTTTAGACTTATTTACAGTCACGCAAATCGGCGGTGGTCCACTTACGAAGAAAATATTAGTAAAACTGCGTGTTGTCCCTGTGTACGGAACACTTTAAGTATTATATCTATTGTAACATTCGTCGGAAGTAATCTTAAACAATTCAAGTCATACGTGTTACGAAATACCGAGCGAGGGATTGGCATTACCGCTAAACCTTTGGGAATGTAGCTAAATGTGGGTTTACATTTATCGTACTCGCTTTTTCTCGTTATAAGCCTGGGAATACTGAGAAGGAAAATTGATATGGACAAAAACATTTTCTATAATAACGAGATATTTTAATCAATTTTACTATTGTTAAATGCATTGGTTCATTGCTTTAGTTTTGTTTATGTTTCACTAGCTATCGCCCGTGGTTCCGTTCGTGTGGAATTAAAACAAAAAGTGTTCTTCACAAGCCGATGTGTTTTCTAGACTATGTTCTACATCTAATTTACATCGAGATCCATTTAGACTAAAAATCCTAAAAAACATCCATCAGAAGTACCAACTTTGTACCAACAAACAGCACAATATCTAATCTTACTAATATTATTAATGCGAAAGTCTAGATAGATGGTTTTTTTTTGTATAACATAAGGTGGCAAACGAGCAAGTGGCCACCAGAATCCGCCAAAATGGCAAAGCGACCGCTGCCCATAGACATCCGCGATCGCAGATGCGTTGCCTACCCTAATTCGACGGAGGAGTAGACGCACATAAAGAGAATATTGCCCCTTCCTATGCATCTCGTCCACCGTCAAATCCACTTCCCCTTCCCATCCTCTCCTTATAAGAAAAGGGTGGTAAAGAGAAAAGGACTTAAATTAGGCCTCCGGCACCACACTCATCAGACTAAACACGGAATTGCTTCCATTTGACGCCTGTCTTCTGTGTGGTCGTGGTGTTACACCGGGCGTGCCGGCCTATTCGTGCTAAGATGTTAAAGCGGGCACTACCACTGTCAAAATGTTTATTAAAGTTTGTACCTATAAAATTTAGTTGTTCAGAGTATGAAACATTATTCATAAATGTTAGTTTTAATTATCATTTAAATGTTATTACGAAGATGTTACCGACTGAGTACATGTCCTCTTAATTGAGACTTGTTTAGGTTAATCAATTTCAGGGCTCTCCCTGTACCTCTGTAATTACTTATAATTAAGACACCGAAGTAGTTTTAATACAAGGTTATTAAAATACCTATGTTATGAATATCTTTTTTATGAAATACTAGCTGTTCCCGTGCGACTTCATTCGCATGAAATTATGATAATGTTTTATTGATTACATTTGTCAAATGCTATTGCAAATGTCAAAATGACAGACATGACATCTTGACTTTGTCATCAGACAAAGCATGGCAATTCTGCTTCCTTAATGTTGGCAGCAACTTATGGTCTCTTTCCCACATAAGGGTTTTTATCCAAAATATATATATCACCTATGTTTAATGGCGTTAAAATATATAGCCTAAAGCGTGACGTACGTGAAGGGGTTTTTATTAAAAAAATAACTATTCAAAAATATGCTGTAATTGACATCTTAGGCAACAAAAAAGTGTGTGTTTACGCTTTATTATATTTAGTTGTAGTTAGTGAACATGGCGTATGTTTTTTTTTACTTAACTCGTAGTACTTATTCATACAAATATTACGCTATTCGTAAACATCTCAAGGTGTAATCGACCAGAGATAAATCACATTTTTATCTTAACCCAATATTGCGTATTGGCTTAAGCGTTCGGGGATCTGGTAAAATGAAAAAAAAAATAAGAAATACATAAATATTAGAGACGTACCGTTCCGATTCAATGTTCGATTTGTGAACTCAAGCAAAATTGGACTTTATGCTTAAAAAGTTAAGATTGAAATTAAAAATTAATTACAATTTATATTGCCAATAATGGCAAATGTATTACAGTCGATGTAATCGATTCCGACCCTTATGAATAAGCCACTAAGATCGAAATTGATTTCATATTTGTTTTAGATGATTTTAAGATAAGGATTTGATTGAATGGGAAATCAGATCGTGGAGGAAGCAACAACAATAATTTGTAGTGTAAATGAAATCTTTCTTTTTCATTAATCAAATTACTGTCTGTTTTGTGTAAAATGGTTAAAACATGTAACTCTTTGTTTTTGATTGTTTGAGATTGTTGATTCAACTGTTTAGTTGCACGACTAAAAAATCTAGTCGTGTGCGCGCCTCCATATAACCTATTAAAAAATCAAAGCCAGACTAAACAGTTGTGCGATAATTTAGTTTCAGATGTGCACACGGTGTTACGCCACATTATACGAATTGGTTCACTTTAACTTATAATTTATTATTTCATAGACACTTTGCACCATTAAAAATATGTCCTAGTTATAGTCTGTCAATGTATAAAATCCATTTTGTTAAAAAGTCGTATCAACTCGCTTTCAGATACCTTACATAACTCGTATAAATCCGATTACGCTCGGCTTTACCGAAATATTTCCAATGCGTATATTTTAATATCGGTCCCAGAGTCTTCGGATTGATTCGATATAGTAAAACATTTTCATATATCTCGCAACGAAGCAATAACGCGAGATTAATACCCTGTATTAGGATTATTTTTATGGGCAATACGTTCCCCGTAAATGGTATATCGTTTTAATTAAAAGGATTGCAGAATGAATGAATGAATTACAGTATGCACTTCGATTATTTTTTTCGTATGCTTTTAAAGCAAAACACTATATATTGTGCTATAGATTTAATTAGCACAATTCAATTATTTTTTTTTTATAATATCAGATTGCAAACGAGCAAGCGGCCACCTGAATCCACCAAAATGGAAAGCGACCGCTGCCCATAAACATCCGCAATTGCAGATGCGTTGCCTACCCTTAATTGACGTTGAAGGAGACGCACATAAAACGCACATTGCCTTTTCCTATGCGTCTCCTCCACCGTCATATCCACTTTTCCTTCCCATTCTTTCCTCTTAAGAAAATGGTGGAAAAGGAAAGAGACTAAAATTTGGCCTTCGGCACCACACTCATCAGACGAAACTCGAAATTGCTTCCACTTCATGTCTGTTTTCCGTGTGGTCGTGGTATTGCACCGGGCAAGCCCATTCGTGCGAAGATGTTAAAGCGGGCTTTACCACTGTTATAAAACAACGTTCTTTTGTTTTGAAATGTTATTCATATTATGATGTTTTATTAGGAAACGTAGTTAGGTACGAGTTTCCGTATCTCTAGTAAAAGTTTTAAAAAGCTCTCTGTTATTTCAATTTTATTTATTTTCAATATACGAATTTTCAATCGTCCGCTGGACTTCTGCCAGAATTGCAACATTCAATTTAAATCAATAGGATGGCAGTTAATAAATACATACTTTGTTAGCGACTATTGCATATCTCTTTGTAGACTTTTGTCTGGTTTTGAAATAAGAGGTTGATACTGAGGTATTTAATTTAATCTACGATCTTAGTAAACGTCTGTTAAATTTCTATGTTTGTATTTATGAATTACAAGCTTTTGCACGAGGCTTCGTCTGCGCGGAATTATAAAAGAAACTTAGTAAATAGCCTGTTTATCGAGTTCTGTTTAGCCGTTTTAGAAATATGTAGCTAAAAAATCCATCCTAATTTTACATTTATAACATTAAAATGAATTATGATGTATTATTTGTCTATCAAATGGGTTAATTACTTGCTTTTAAATATTTATTTTGTAGTCAATTTACTTTATCAATTTTTTTTTCATTAAATGTTTGATTGGATATTCTCCTTATCGTATTTGTATATTATGGTAGTAATAAAACTTTCTGTTTTAACAGCAATTAGACGTACAATCAAACGCTCTATGGAGTCTTGTAATTAACACCTGCAATTGCCGCTGGTATTCCGAAAGCGAATCATCTCCACTACCAATTCATTAGATTCGGTGGCGCGCGAAATTCGAAGCCTGTCTTACACACGACTACATATTCATAGCTTGCGAGAAATTAATACGATGAAAAGATTCCAATATTAATTAAATATTGGGGTTGTTATTAAATAAGACAGAAAATTTTCTAAGAATTTTATGTTTTCCAAGAGCATGCGCACACCTGAAACTATCGCACAACTGTTTAGTCCCGCTTTGATTCCTATGAGTTTATATGGAGGTGCGCACACTACTCGAGTTTTAGTTGTGCAACTAAACAGTTGAATTGGCTGCGAAACAATCGACAATCGCACAACTGTTGTGCAGTTTAGTCAAAGATGTGCGCCTGCGTGATTTTTTGCTTACATTTTGCAAAGTTTCTTGCATTACAACTAAATAATGTATGAACAGAAACGAAACAAATTAATACACGTGTAATATTTCATATGACAAATTATTTCTCAAAAGTAATATCACAAAATAATATTTCGAAGCGACGCAGAAACGATAAGTCTAAAGGAACTTCAGAATCGAATTCTGGGGAGAAATGCAGTGTGAAATGCGGCAATTACCTCAAGAGCACCGTGTCACGTACCCTGCTAACACTAGTTGATTAGTGTTGGGAACACGCGAAATGAGGCGTCGAGCACAGGAATTTATCGATTTGGGTATTACTACCAATATAATTAAACCGTTATTTTGTACTCATTTCCAATGTCTTGAAACTTGAGACGCTTATTATATAAAACCTTGCATCTTATTATTTAAGAAATGCTTATTTTATGGTCAATATCTTGTAAAACAAGCGCTTACGTACAAAATCAGTACATTTAGTACTTTAAGTGACCGCTTCATTAAAATACATCAAGCGGTATAGTAATAACTACATGCAGGATCTAAATTGATAGTTCTTATGATCTCACGATGCCGGCTTGTATCGGTTATCGATAATCACACGGCACATCACTAGTTTTGCATCTGAGTGGCCGGAACCCGTCTCCTAAGTCCGCCCTCAGTTCTCAAACATGACTGCGGTTTAATGACGTGAGTGCGCTCGTTCCTTAATATGTTTGTACATAAGTCGAACTGGAAGTTTGAGGATATGACATTTTGAAATACGAAGAAAAACTGTGCAGAGAGACATTATATGTTTTGCTTCTTTGATTCGCATAGATGTCTGCAACGGATTGCATATTTTCATAAAGAGTTATGAAATACAAATATGGTAGATATCCTGGTTTATGTCTCGAAGGTATCACTTACTACGTCACATTTTTGACTCATCCTTTGCAGATATGTACAGATGCGTCTTGAGTTAAAAGACGTGATTGTTTAAAACAAAAAAAAATCTTATTCCAATAGTTTGTACTTGTACCTATTACAAGATTTAAAATGCAACAGGGTTCAATAAATAAACAGTTTCCTTTGTATCCGAGCGGTTTTCAATTTTCATTGCGATTTGGCGCGCGGCATTACCAATGTAATCCTACCTGAATAACACATGTCCAACAAACACTACAAATTTGGGTTTTAATTTTCCTCTATCATTTTCATTTTTCAAATAATTTAAAAATCAAACGTTTTATTTCTTTGACATAGTCACTTTTTTTAGCCTGCATTTATTGGTTAAAACTGCATTCAAATGACAGATTTTTAAAATATCTTTGTTAGAAGGATTAAAATTTTTTATTCCTAACTAACGAATGCAGATTGTTTTTTTCCATTGTTTTCGCTTTAAAATATTTATTCTGAAAAAGTAAACCACAATTTGGTTTTAACAATTTGTACATTGCTTTAACAAGATATAGAAGAATTCATACAGAAAAGTACATAAAGTAAATAAGCTTTGAAAAATTGAATTGAATTTTGTTCTAATAAAGGTACTATTACATTTAATCAAATAAAGGTTTGATCTAATTATTTTAATTGAAAACCAACAAATCAACCCTCGAACTTTCTCACGCGGCCCGTGGTAGGGGCTAATCATTAATGGAGTCACGATTGTCACTTCTGTTGGCTCAGTAAATTTACATCGGTTGATGTTACATTGATGACGTGTAAAGGATACAACAAATATTGACCCTCCAAACTCAAAGCCACAGACATGCTTCTGAAAGTAAATAATCAAAATAATTACTAGAGAATAACTACTATTTCCCGTTGGACCGATAAGCCTACAAAGTGGGATATGTTTCAAATCTATATAGTCTAATGTCAAAATGTTCTATCATGTTCAACGGGAAACTTCCACAACTATTGACTACCTACTCTATGATCAGATATAGTATTTACAACACAAGCTATTGTAACTCGGTCAATAGCAATATCTTGGGCAACAATATTTTTAATGCTATTGTAGTATTGAATTGATGTCTAATAGCTTAAATATATAAGAGAGCTACATAAGAGCCATTAATTACTTAGCGATCGACTTCGTCTCCAGATTGTGGTACAATTAATAAGAGGATACAATTTTTATTTCATATTGCATAACAAAACTAATAGTTTTATAGAACTGTATAAGAATAAAAAAGTTAACTAAATAGTAGTTAAAATTTATGTAAGAAAGCCATTTAAATAAATCAAAATATAAAGAGAGAGAAGCGACACCACAGCGAAAGGAAAGGAAGAATAATTTAGAGAAGGAAAACATGCAATTAAAATACCAGCCATAATCCTAATAATGATTTCGCAACAATTTCTACTAGTCTGTTTGGAGATAAGAGTGTCTCGAAGAATCTTGTTGGTGTTTGGGTGAAAATCATTAAATATAATAACCGCTTACTCCTGTAAATTACACTATGACGTATGAAACGAAGGACCACAAATGGATAGAGTCCATTTAATCTCGTGGGACCTAATTGCAGCACCTTTCGATTCGACTGCGGAACGTCCTGGCCATTTATTGCCGTTGAGATTTATCGACTTCGACAGCCATCGCTTCGATTGCTTTTTTTTAATAAGTTACCGCATTGATTCATTGACCGTAACTTGTGCGTTACTATTTGTTATACGTAAATAAACTGGTGTGCGATTGTCGATTGTTTCGCAGTCCATTCCTCTGTTTAGTTGCACAACTAAAACTCGAGTAGTGTGCGCACCTACATATAAACTCATAGGAATTAAAGCGCGACTAAACAGTTGTGCGATAGTTTAGTTTCAGCTCTTATACAGCTATAAAGTTTCATAATTTACTTTTATTAACTAATTTTAATTAATCCTGTCAATACTTATCTTAGGATTCTTAATCAAAAAAGAACGTAACTACTTTAGATATACATGTAACAAATGTCTCTTGTACCCTAGATTGGTATCAAAATAATAATAAATTGCAAATTTAAACGCTTTTTTAATTTTTCACTCTCTTGATTATCTCAATTTTTAGGATCACAAAAATCACTCGGATGGGGCGTCAATAATTAATAAGATGGGTCTTGTTAATTTTTTAATAGACGAGGGGCGAGCTTTTAAAATGCAGGATTCGGCCGGCGGAGGCCTTTCCACTTAACCTGCTTTATTGGAAAGCTGTCATGGAAAAATTGGGGATGAAAATTGTATTGAAATCTGTTACAGTGACGTAACACTCTCAATATTGTAACTTGTGAAAGTGAATGACATATTCTCTTTTTAAATTTGATGATGATAGCGATGGAGATGTGTACACTACTCGATTTTTAATTGTGCAACGAAACAGCTGAATTTACTGCGACACAAACGACAATCGCACAGCAGTATGCGATTAGTAGTGCAATAGTAAGAGGTGTGCGCCCGCTCGATCTTTACAACATCTTACATACGTATAAGTGAGAATATAGAGAATCAATTTAGAAGACAGTCGTGAAGTGGGTGCAATGGGGATGTTTCCTAATGTTACAAATTCAAATAAAGTTATGTTTAATATTTTAAAGACAGTATTTTAAAACCTATAATAACATTTGGAGACCTTAAATGTTTGTCTCCATTGAAATATAAATTAAAAACGCTGCAATATTTTTAACCCTCCATTACTCATCTCAAACACCAATCAGAGCTCGGTGACGTAGCTTCTTCGCAAACAACATGGCAGTATGACCAGCTTCAGTGAATGTCAGTGCATTTTGTAGTTATAACTTTTTTTAATGATTATAATAATTGAGTTTGCGTGTGTTATATTATGAGGACTCCATTATTAAGTGTTTTTATATTTACGACATATTTTACGAGCAAATTTTTCGCTCACTGTGACGAAAAAAAAAATAGTAAAAGTTATTTGAATAGCTAATTCAATTTACGTCTGGTCACTTTGAATGACTTTGACAGACCGCGACGGGTGGTTTGTTAGCAAAGAAGTGACGTCATGTCACGAGGCGTTTTCGCGGTCTTTCGAGAAGTTGTTTTTAGTTAAGTGTTTTTGTAATTAAATGTTGCGTATATGATTTTGTTATTTATTTTTTTCTTGTTTAGATATGGTTTATCTACATAATAAAAGCAATTCCAAATATTAGGAAACATCCCCATTGCTCGTTTTGTCTGATGAGTGTGGTGACGGTGGCCCATCTTTACTCCCTTTTCTTTCCTACCCTTTTCCTTATAAGAATAGGATGGAAAGGGAACATGGATGTGACAGTGCAGGAGACGAATAGGAAGGGAAAATATCCTCTTTATGTGTGTCTCCTGCTCCGTCGATAAATGGTAGGCAACGCATCCGCAATTGCGAAAGTCTATGGGAAGCGGTCGCTTTACCATTTTAGCGGATCCAGGTGGCCGCTTGCTTGTTTGTCAACTAATGTTATAAAAAAAAGGAAAAGATCCATTTAATGTTGATGTTTCAATCAACAACTGATTTCTTTAAAATTGTATAGGTAAATGCATTTAAATGTTGTAATAAGCAAAAACGGTTCAAAAACAACACGGAGAATCACTCTGATAGATTCGAATAAAGAGGATCTCTCTCTATTTGATTTCAGACTCGCTATCGGCCAGCACTTTTCATTAATACCGTTAGCCCGATGCATTTTTAAATCAACGTCGAAATTTCTTCCACACTTCATATTGGCTCGCTCGGTCCTGTGCAGGAAATCAAAGGGATTTTGCATTCGATCGTTCAGAAATAAGCCTTATTACATTTGCATAGAGTGTAATTGTGAGCCAAATTATTTGCAGATGAAATTTCCGTATTGATTTTTAAATGCTAATTACAAAAGTTGATTTATTTTTCGTTGATCACAGGACTTTAGATTTAGATTGTAAATAATAATAGTAGCTTAAATTAATATAATAAAGAGGAAAGTATTGCATTTTGTATGTATTTAAATAACTCAAAAACTACTTGTCCGGTTTTAAACATTCTTTCACCATTAAAAAGCTATATTATCGCTGAATAACGTAAGCTACATTTTGTAATATTTTTAATTCTATGTGTCATTAATCCTGAATACATAATATTCATTGTAGTAAAATTACGCTCTGATGACCAATTAAAACGGACGGCCTAAAATGTATTTATGATGTTTTTTTTTATTTTTTTCTACAGGAGATTTTGTGAATGAATAAATATTGTTAATTAATTGGTACCGTATCCTTACAAATTGATTTTGAAAAATATGATTGGTAATGACTTCTCACGGTCATTAGGGCTGCGGAGTAATTGGGGACACATGTTGGAACACCGGCCCGTTCCTAATTACAAAAGAAATATGCCCCACGGTATTACTAATTAATATATATCGCGTGCACGTGTGAAACTCCTATCTAATTATGATTTATGGGAGAAAGCGTTCGGTTTTTTGAAGGTGCTTCTCGTGAAGTCGTAATTCGTTCCGGCTTGAAGTGGTGTGCGCTCCTTAAATAGGAACGAAATACGGATATTTCAATTTCTCTTATTTTTTGCGATGGTAATTAGTGATGTTTCTGAGGCTTAACGTTCATTAAAATATCTCTGTGTTGTATGTTTTATTACTCAAATAAACTCCAATATTATCGAGAGTCTTAAATTATATACTGCCCATAAAACGTCCTTTATAAAAATCTTTAGAATTTTCAGATTAATTTTTTAATTTTAATTCGTGGCTTTCCGTTAGCTATTTTAATTCACGTCAAACTAAGTGACAGGTTTCGAGACAAGATAAAAATGTCGGGTCAGCTGACCCGCGTCAACAATTTTCTGCTAATTACGTGATCCTTGTACCAGGACACGACTGACGTGGGTCAAATGTAACATCCTGTATATTTAGTACATATACTGTTAATACTGTTAAAAAAGAAGCTATAAATATTTTATCCCTAAAAAACTACGTACTGATAGTATAAAACAGGGTAACATTTTATTTCTGCAACATAGTTGGTTTAGTCATCTACGACTATATTTAAAATGTATTATTTCTTCTGTGGACTAGTTGCTAGAGTGTAAAAATAATTAAAAAAACCTTAAGCTCCAGGTTCTTATTGAGTTTTAATTTTTTATATAGATGTGAATTCATTTAACAATTAGTGTGCACTCTAATTGTTGACTTCCATCTCGAGTACACTCTAAGCTTCTGTTTTCTCATCCCCACTCAGATGGGTCAAAATGACCCAACAGCGGTTCGAGTGTTAAATAACTTTGTTGACTTTTTGGCCTTTAAATTACATATTAAATATTGTCGTAACCTTCCAAAGTATTTTCGGGGGCGTAAATTGTTAGCAAATAGGCGGAGTCACCGTCAAATTTACATACATACATAATAGACTCTATGTATGACTCCAAAATTTTCCACGCTAAGGTAAACGGTTTCTATTTCTATTCTTTTATACTTTGAAAATCTGTATTCTATTTTAAATAAATAGTCCAATTGTCTTCGCAATAAATATAATCGGAAATGTCTCATTAAAACTCGATCGACTGTCAATCAATTTCTTTATCAAATGGTAATTTGATATCTTCTTTAACGGAAATTATTATTTCCTATTTAAACTAAAGGGTACGATCAAAACAAAAATCTCGAGACCCCTTGAAATATGAAACGCGTCCTCAATATAGAAAATGCAAAATTAAAAAAAGACAACCAGCGCTGGGAACGAGAATAGTCAATAGTACTTCATATTGTGTTTACTGAGTAAACCGCATGAGGTTCCGTGGTATCAGGTTACGAACCCACCAGGAAACTAGTGAAACGTGGCGTCGACTCCGTCTAATATTGACTTTAACGTTCATTGCTGCTCGTTTACTCTCGACACAAAGCACTAATGTAACTAGTTTTGTATTGGATGTTGCTTTTGTTTTAGAGTAAGACGAACGAATGAGTTAAGACGTAATTGGTAGAGAGGGAAGGGATTGTGTATCCCGCAGGAGCTGGTAGTGAGTTGACTGAACTGCACTAACCTAAATTGCTTACAATGCCACCATTGTGTCGCGGCGTCGAGAAAATTTCTTTGTCGCTTTTAAAGTCATATCTGGCATTGTAAACAAAGATAAAGTGGAGGCGGAGAAATGTGAGAAATTTGTGAACCGGTTAATTACGACGCTCCATTGTTTCCAAGATGGCGAGGATTCTGACAGATCTGATTGATTACATTAGGAACGTTTTATAACGCTAAAGCTGATAAAAACCAAGAAGATTACCCTATAACAATAAGACTAGAGCTACATGCAGTATAATAAAAAATCTAAAAAGATTCATAAATGCATTTAGCATTAAAATTATAAAGTTCATTCCTACACAGAGTTGGAATTTCCATCATTTGTTGGCAAATCGCCAGAACATGACGCGACCAAGTGACGCCTCCCATCTGACATCTGTCAGCGATCGCGTCCACTCCTGAGATAGCTCATGTAAAGATGTTCTATCTGAATTTTTATGGCAAATTATAGAAGGAAATTAGCTATTAAGTAGTGGAATTTGCTTTTATTTATCACAGATATGACGGTCGCAATTGGTTCTTGGAAAGGATTGTAATAAAATTAAGTTATGTAAATAGGGAGAAATAGACTCTTGACCGTAAAGACGAAGAACTACATAGCTAAAATTGCTTGCCCCACATCATCATCATCACTTATAAATTATCCTGCTTATTATACAATAATTAATATAAAAAGGTCGTCAGTAATAAGTGCTAATAAATTAATTAAAACGACCTTAAAAACTAATCAACTTTAAAGTACAACACCGTAAATATTGTTGGTAATAATTTTAACCAAGAGACATACTCCTGCATAGTAGAGGAGACGTATAATTGGTGGCAGATGGAACGTTAAGTCCCATGACACCCCAATTATACGCGATTTAATAACACGCAGAGAGATAGATAAGCAAGAACACATGGGATACGCGTCGACACTGATTGCATCGGACACGCCGGTGAAGACAGACTAATTTTATTAAACTCTCATTTAACGGTCATATTTACTTATTTTTAATTTACTTCTATACTAATATAATAAAGCATAAATGCACACTACTTCTTAGCGTAGGATGTCAGCAATCACAACCTGTTTTTGAATAATAATTATTTTATCAAAAATCCCTAGACTTAAGACACTTTTAGGCTATATACCTAGCTATTAAACTTAGAGAAATATTTTTGGAAAAAACCGTTATGCGGGTGATGGACAAAAACTACAAGCTGTCAACACCAAGGACGCAAGGTTGCTATGGCAACTGTAATTGTTATCCGTTGTCAAAGGCCTTCGTTGATATTTGTGCATTTGAATTTTATAATTTGCAATTGAAAATTTCACAAATGCAAACAATATAACAAAGTTTTTATAATTGCATGCGGATGAAGCCGCACAGGAACAGCTCGTTTATAATAAAACATAAATTTACTCTCAGTAGTTGTGTAGTCCAATTGCATATTAAAACAACGGCATATAAAATTGAAGATAAACATCTTGTTTGTTTGCTTTCTCATACATTTCAAATTGTTTCCAATTTAAACAATCCAAACTAGGGTAATAAAGGATAATTAATGATGTACCAGAATGTTTAAGAATTCTTAATACATTAAACAGTAAGCCAGGCCACCGGGACAGTACAGTGGATGCTAATCTACAAATATCCGATACGATAAAATGACGAACATTTTTGTGTCGTGCTTTGCATACGTCTCCTATCGGCATAAATGATGTCGTATTGCTTAAAGGGTTACAAGTGAGTTGTTAATTCACAAGCTGAAGAGATCGTGAAAGAAAACGAGCAATAAAGTCCAGACTTAGATTATGTCTAATTAAATTGTGAACTATTTTTTTCATATGATTTAGATAGCCTAGTGAAGTGGACTGTCAAAATTCTCATTCCTTTCCAATCAAGACTCCTCTTTTATTTTGCTTGTAAAGTCCTTGAAATTGTTATGGTCGCCTCCGTTATATCCATTCTAACCGGATAGGGTAAATGTCATTCTTTTTTAATTTAAAATAATTTTAAATTCAAATTTAAAAAAAAATAGGTAAAGGACTACCCCACGATCCTCACATTTCTATTTGTACGAGCAATCTCCCCGTCTTCCGCTTGTCGCTCGCGATTTGAGGTGAACCATTAATATGACTTGACAGATGCGTCTCAGATTATATCAGTGGAGGCAGCCGGGCGGAGATAAGTAGACGATAATATTGTTCATTTATTTGTGTCCAGGCATTGGAAATATTCGGAGTGAGATATTTCTGATAACCCACGCAGTGTGTCCTTACGGAGGCGTCGTTTGTTCCAACTAATTAAAATGGATTTATTATGACTCTTTAGGAATTTATCGTTTAAAGTGCATTCATGATATAAAATACGTCTTTCGATATTTAAAAAACCTTGATCATTCTTGAATATCTTAACAGAGTACTTCACAGTGGTAGAGTCCGCTTTAACATCTTCGCACGAATGGGCCGGCTCGACTGGTGTAATACTACGACCACACAGAAAACAGGCGTGAAGTGGAAGCAATTCCGCGTTTCGTCTAAAGAATGTGGTGCCGGAGGACTAATTTTAGTCCCTTTCCCTTTCCAGGCTTTTCTTAAGAGTAAAGATGGGAAGGAAAATTGGTTTTGACGCTGGAGAAGACGCATAGGAAGGGGAAATGTCCTCTTTATGTGTGTCTCCTCCTCCTTCAATTGAGGGTAGCAAACGCATCTGCCATTTCGGATGTTTATGGGCTGCGGTCGCTTTCCATTTCGGTGGATTCAGGTGGCCGTTTGGTCGTTTGTCACCTTTTATTATAAAAAAATTACTAAGTTCAATGTTAATATTTTGTTTCCTGGTTTATATGATTCTCAGACCATTTGTTCACATCATTGTGTCGAAAAATTATATATTGAATATCATCGTATTTAGATCGCTAGAGTGCATTTAATGATAACCATATGAAACACTTCCCTCACTTTCACCGCATGTGGTACTAATTAATACAAGGATCTGTGCGGTCGCTCGCGTTGCTACTCGTATTTCTGCAATGAATTCGCAAATCAAACAATGTGTAAACTATTTAGAATGATTGTACCATAAAATTGTACATATTAATTTACTGTTATGTTTACTGCATTTTAAAAGTTATTCTTCACTATAAAATTTTGATTTCCACTCGGAAATAATACTCTTAAGAGTGTTCCCAAACCAATATGACTTAGGGTCCTTCAAGAACCGAGCCTACAATTTCCTCAAAGGCCGGCAACACATCTGTAATTCCTCTGGTGTTGCGGATGTCCATGGGCGTCGTTGACCACCTTTGTGTTCCCGCCGCTTGTTTGCCCCCTTTATATAAAATAAATATAAAATTAAGAAGTAAATATGTTAAAAGACTTTACAAAGAAACTTATAATACTAGAATATGTATATAAACATTCATTAAAACATTGTTAAGTTAAATTTTCCTTTCAAAAGCAGAATTTCTATACACGTGGAAGTCTTGCGTAAACAAACAACAGCGAAACATATAACAGCCTTTACTGTTGCGAGTGTGGGACACTTGCTAAGACGTTGCGAAGACACTGTTCATAATGTGATACTGGGTCATGATATTTGTAAATTAAGATGAAAATTTTAATACAAAAGTTTTGCATGGAATAAGTTTTAAAAGCAGTACTATTTAGTGAATGTAGTATTTTTATGAAGAAAACGATTTTCAATGTTATCGGGTGTTAATTTCTATACGAAACAATATTGTTGTGTATAAATCAAAACTAACTAGCTGTTCCCCCTGTAAAAATAAATTAAAAAAAAAACTAGCTGTTGTTCACGAATTCGTCCGCGTGAAATAATAAAAAAACAGTAAAAAATTTAGCTAATGTTACTTTCTAACGGTGAAATAATTTTTAAAATCGGTTCAGTTGTTTTTGAGTTATTTCAATACATACAAAAATACAAATCTTTCCTCTTTACAATATTACTATGGATGTCGATATGATTGATGTTTGGTTGTTTATAATTTTGATATTATGAGCGAATTTTCAAATGCTTATACTAGCGTAGCTGAATTTGAGCGTTCACCGCATCAGCATTTGAATGTGGGCAAATATCGGGGCGGCGAGTGTACGGCAAACAGCCGATGCGTTTTACTTAATTGAATGTTTAATGACTGCCGCTATATTATACGCGGTAGCATTATGCGTTAGCCAAATATTGTGTCTGCTTAATTGGATTTCTGTATCAAGGAATGTCGTTGATTTGTTTGTTAGCTTAGTTAAGATGCTATTATTTTCATTTGAGATAGAGGAGTGACATTGTTTGTGTTATTTCAAATTGAATATACTGTAAAACAGAGTTATGAAAACTCTTGTCTACCAGTTAGTTAAAACTGATGTGTTTTTAATAAATTTTTGTGTAAATGCGGTAATAAATATCTCTGTATTCATGATAATTGATATTCAATGTTTTTTTAATTAACTAATAAATTTTAGAACCCAAACATCGAGTTTAAATTCTGGCAATTTATCTAATTGGGAAGCTCATTTTTCCCCATCTCATTAAATTGATGCAATGGTTGAAGTTTAACAAGTAATTAAGGAATATACAGCTAGTTCAACTAAATATATTGCCATTCGAATAATTCGTATTTTTATTTAAGTTATTGCATCAGAGAATACAATCATGGCCGCTAAATGTTATTCTCCTTGTAAATAAAAAAGATATTGAATTTAACGATTGCGTTTGAGTTTTAACACGTTGAATGTGAAACCAGCTCTAAAACACCTGGTACGTTTCTTGCTTACAGAGCGAATAAGAAATGTACATAATATACAGGGTGTGTAACGCCTGGTATCGCTCAAACTGAAAGAATAGAAAAATCTCTGCCGCTTTAAGTGTTAAACGTAGCAAAATTGAATCGCTATTAGAATTTTCAAATTAACTACTTCAAATGACGAACGGTGAATTTACAGAGTGCATTGGCAATATATTTCTGTGCATAGTAACGTTGACGGCAAATATTAATCCGGAATGTTGAAGCACCGAGTTGCAATTACCTAAAAACGGTGGGCCATTCAATTTGGCCCCGGGCGAGTAGTCCGTTGACGTAAACGTTCGATTTCAATATAAATATATGCTGTACCCTGACCTGTGAATATTCCCCATACGTATTCTAGTTATGGTGACTGTATAAGATAGTATTACTTTACGATTTGCGCCTTAAGACTTCAAACATTATGTCTTTTAGTTTTGCAAATATTAGTAGTGCTTTCTTTAGTGGTAATTATTAAATGTTTTTTGAATTGAGGTTCTGTTGGTTCAAGAATACACTTAAAAATTTACAATACAATGTGAAATGAAATGATAATGAAAACACTATTCACTTGGTTACAAAAATTATTTACCACACCCTTTGCGAGCGAGCAAGAGTACACAAAACATTGACTTCATGAAAATCCTTTACTAATATTACAAATCTGTTTTTGAGATGTCGAATGCAATGACCTAAATACGACTGTAGAATGCACACGCTTCATATTTCATATGAAAAGTACTCGTAGACGTGGTTCGGCAGCGCAACTTCGTTTGAAACCGCTCCGTCGATCGCCGCTAGTTGTATTGGTTTTGCTAATAAAAGAATTGCATATTTTTACCAATACAAGTTTATAAAAAAAAAATTGCAAAACAAAACACGATCACAGAAGAGCATGAAACACTGTTTAGTATCGACGCATCAAGTATTAAAACCCGGCTCTTACAGGAACAGAAGAAAAACCTGCATTATATACCAAAGTTCCAAACGTGATTATCGTTAATAGGGTTTTGCCAATCGAATTCTTGGTTAGGTTACTATTAGGTTAACAATCTGGTCTTTAAATATAGTCCAGCGCTTGCGGGCCTTGCATTTCGGTCACGAACACTTCCAGCGGACAATGGCCGCCAATTAGCGGGTCGTGTTGACGCACGAGCGACACCTACGCAACCAGACTTAGTTTGTTTTGTGTTATTTGGCAAGGGTTCGTGTAATTGAATCAAGTTATGTAATTATAAAGGTTTACGAGAACTTCTTTGTTTAGTTTATTTTGTTACAAATTGAAGAAAATTATACAAGTTAGTTATGTGTATCGTTGTGGAATAATTAGTTTTTTTCCCCTAAACTATTTAAATAGGTAGTAGTTATGATTATGATTCTAAAGAAAGTTTATTTACGAACAGAAGTAATAATTTCATACAGCCTAGAGCCTGCACGTAAAAGATTCCAGCAAAAAATAACAAGGGAATTTCGCAACAATTCTATGTTAATTTATTCGCTACACGAATAGCAAACACTAATTCACAATGGACTTAGACAGTGCACGAGCGGAATATTATTTTTCGAAAATATCTATGGAAATTTATTCGACATCGAACGAGAACGGTTGACCGAAGCTTTAATGAATCTATATTAGTATTCCGCGGTAACGTTTCAGCTAAACATCAAAATGCAAAACTTGGACAACAATAACTCTGACCGTTCAGTTCTGTTGAGAAGGATGCTGGTCTTATACTCAGAGGATTAATTAGAATTACAAATGAGCCAGTAAGACAGCGCGATCCTCCCAGTTAACTTCGAATCAAAATGTTTACTCTAAACAATCCTTTTGAAGATTAAGACTGAATCGAAACGTCGGAGGAATATTTATAAGGGTTAATATTTATGGGAAATATCTGAATGCCTCCGTTTGATTAAATTTCGCTATCGGCAAGAAAATTATCTTAGATTTTTGCAGGCGCCGGCTTTCGTCGGTTTGTTTATTGTTTTTGAGTTTAACTTCAGCCATGTTTTTGGGTTCGTCGAGCCGCGAAATTGCTTTGCTTAGCCGTTCCAAACTTTTAAATGCTCGAATCCGCAAATTATATCCCCCTTTTATCACTTTATTTACTCGAAATAATTTTAGTTGGAGATAAAAATAGACTTAGCTTTTTTATGTCGCAAGAAATGGATTTGTAGATATTTACTTACATTATGTAAGTAGGGATTAAAAAAACGACAATGTAGTATAGAAATACTAACGACTTTTAAGATATTCTTGTAGAGAACGGCAAAAAGAACTTTACACACCCCAGTCATTCAATTTTATAAACCTGTTAAAACATATTGATAGAAATCTTGTACGGTGCATTATTTAAAGTCGGAAGGGGTGTAAAGTTGAACACGATAAAACATGTAAAGATTGTACCATACAGGTAGATAAGCGATGCATAGCGATTTTTAATATGAAAGTGTTTTGGGTTAAGTACGTTCTGGCAAATCATTCAGCATTCCAGCAACCGAATTTAATTCATGCATATTAAATGCTATATGTTTTATTCCAGCATTATTTTAGCCTCACAATGAGCTTTGCTATCGTATCGCTACCTATTAGCTTTCGTGTCTGTGTTCCAGGGATAAAGATCCTTATGGGATGCCGAGACGTTTTATATTTGCGGAGAGGTGGTCGGACGCAAACGACAATGTGACGCCGGCGATAGTTGCCGGTAATGGTACGTCGGAAACTTGTTCCCGTCTCACAAAGCACAAACATCTGATACTTTTACATCAAAGGACTGGATCGTTTTAAAGCAACGAGTGTATGCAGTTGTTAAAGACAGTTTTCTTTTTAAATCAGAGTAAGTTTTTCCTCATAGAGTCATAGTGGAAGAGTATTATAGAATGTAGAGGTTATTGGTCTTATTGTGAATCATGGCTTATTGTAATATTTACTAGCCTTTTTTAGTCGTTTTCATCATCAGCTGGGCTAGAAGGCAATTGTAAGTCAGGGGTGATCATAGTAAACCATGGTGGCCCAGTGCGGGTTGAATTCACAGATTATCTTTGAATTTCTTGAATTTACTCGTCTTTTAAACAATTATAAGAACACTACCTTATGATCGTAGCTTGGACATTAACTGTTATGAACGAAAAAAGAAATAGTTTAAATAAAATAACATTAGAAGACGTCATTTGACTAATAATGTGTCATATAAAAGTTGCACTAGCTCTTGGATCGCCACTAGACCGTCCTTATGACTACCGCTCAGTCGGGCTTGTATAAACATTTATGGAAATAACAAACTTGCTCCGTGAAAACATTTAGAATTGGAATAACTGAATAGAGAACGGGACAACTATCCGCTTAAAGTTAAAATCTGATCTCATTTTACATTTATGAACTAAATTGTTTATGGATAGTGTAATTATTACACGTGCAGTTTATTTACACAAGATTTTTTTTATTTTACGGACTCTTAGAAGAACGTTTATTTTCCTCCATGTCTGTCAGGAGAATTTAAAGCTATTGTTGCCTTTTTATGACAAGAAGCCAAATCATTCTGCCAACCTTAGCTTTGATACCGAAGTATCTCGAGACAATAGCGATGAATGTGTCATCATAATTTTTGTTTGAATGCATTTTAACAAGAATACCTGAAAAAGATTATGTTATATCTTTAAATGGAGTTAATTTACATATTTAAGGCGTTAAAACAAGTTTTTGCAATTGCAAGCATACATAAGTGACTTTAAATCTTCAATCTTAGCGCATTTAATTAGGCAACAAAATGTAATTGAACCTCACAAAAATATAGTTTTTTAAAATGGTTATATCGCAGTTTACCTTTCAAGTAACCACTTAATCGATTTTAAGCAAAGCCAAAAGATAAAAATCTCCGTAAAACCGGCCTCAAGTCGTGTTACACTGTAATGGTACCGCCCTACACTAAGTCCATGCAATATTCAGTAGGAAATGGCGAATTCAATCGATACTGCCTCTTGTTCGCCGTTTGAAGACTTGATTGTGGTGTTTTGTCCTTTTTAGGCGTGTTTTATATTTTTGAATGGAACTTAAATGTTTTAGTCATTCGATATTGTTTTATTTTAAGTTTTTGATACTTTTTAGAATGTTTTAATCAGAGTGTTCGATCTCTAGGTGATAATAAAAAGCTAGTTTATTGTTAACTGGCTAGTATTGGTTCGAAGTGGCAATAGTTAAGTATTACAAAACAAGTGACAACTTCATACTAATAGCTTGTTTCCCACCGTTCAGTAACAGTACTTTGGGATCGCACATTAAGCCTTAATACTCTCTAAAAGCAACACCAATCAATTATTTACTTTGCCCACAATTTGCCGGTACACGCTAAGCCGGTTGACAAATTTTCTTGTTTATTATCACTGTAAAACTTTATATCTGTGAAAGAAATTTCACACATTTCTATGGATAAACAAGTTTTAGTATTGGCGTTCGTTAGCACGTCTATTCTCCTTTGTTCTACAAATAAACGCTTCGGTTGTGCGAGGCTGTCTCTCCGGGCGCGTATGTCACCGCATCTGTCTCATTAACGGCTGCCGGCTGCTCGTAAACTGGAATGTTTAAAGTTTGTAGCATTCGCGACTTGTAACGCGATATTGCGATTAACTTGCAGCTTTACATTATCTTTGATGTTTGTTTAAATACCTCGGTGTTGTAAACATTTAAGCCTAGCTTTAAGACTTAATAAAACCAGTATCAATATATTTTATTCGGTACATTTTTAACAGATAATGTTAGTTGTTGTCTTTGTTAGTTTGTCGTTAGTTAGTCTAGTAACGAATTTTCATTATGAACTCGTATATGATTTTAATGCAAAGTGCTTGTTTATTTATGGCTCGTATATGTTTGTTTATTTAACGCTTTTGCATATCAACATTCTCCAACTGAGCAAACAAGGACATAGTATTTCGTAATAGTTAGAATTTCAATGCATTTACAATAATCTGATTGAAATTTTAATAGTATAAGGAAATAATCCGTAAGCTTACTAGCCGAATCAGCACAATAAAAGAAATAACACGGAAAACATGTTTAATAGACAATGTCAAGAATTGTAAACGACAAAAAGCATCCCATTAGGAATAAATTCCCCGATTTCATTCTGTAAAACAAACTGGTCTTCTTATAGAATAAGCTATATAAATTGTGTTTAAAAAAAATAAAATGCAAAGATAATAAAACCAGGAAAAATTAGCGATGAAATAAAATAAATAATAGACATTGCGTCCGGGATATAAACGATAAAATGGGAATACAAAAGCAAATTGAATTAGAGCTGAACATAAAATACAATGGAAGTTATTCTAATACCAAGCTGAGTGGAAACTGGTTCAGATAAAATATCGTAATATAAAGGTTTACGCTAGACTTGTGGAGTGGAGAACATTGTTATAAAATATGAAATGTATTGATTAAGCTTGTGTTCTGAACAAAACAATAATATCGTTATAGGATTTAATAAATTGTGGAACTGATAAAATAATTGTATGGTGAAACACGAGCTACTTTTTTTTATCGCATAATGCAATGAAGTATAAAATAAAAGAGCTTTAACTTTTCTATTTGTCTTTCGTATTTCATCTGCAAACTACCCTTTACCTACTTTCGGTAAATTATTATATGTACTCTTCCAAACATCGTTATCAGCCAACCTATTTTAATTCACTCCCTTAAGCACATCCTTTTTGAAATAATTCAATGAAACTTTAGACTTCTATATTATTAATCAAATTATTGACATAACATAAAGTTAGCAAACTAAATAATTAGCATGAATAGTACAATATCTAAAACACAACAGCACAATGTCTTGTGAATATAATTTTACATTAAAATTTCTGCTCTACGGCATATTTTATAAGAGATATTTCCAAAGATAATTGAACATGGTACAAGTTTCACCGCGTTGGCTAACGTTGTATTATAGGAGCTTAAATCTGATCGCAAAGAAACGATCGAAATCAGAACAACTTAATCTGAACACAAACGTAACTGGATCAAGAAGTAAGTGATAAGTTACAGCGATTTTAAACATCATATTCTAACTAAAGCCAGTAAAATTTAAGATAATTTAATGCAGTCTAGGAGCGAGGGTACATCTATGACTAAACTATCGCATAACAGTTGTGCGATTGTCGATTGTTTCGCAGCTAATTCAATTTAATTGTGCAACTAAATGGAGTAGTGTGTGCACTTCCATATAAGCTCATAGGAATCATAGCAAGACTAAACAGTTGTGCTATAGTTTAGTTTCAGGTGTGGGCACACTCTAATTCAGTCGCTTTCTTTAAACTGTTATAAGTTTCATCAAGAAAGTGATTACTAATCTGGATTCAGCGCTGTGTCACATTACGTATAGGTTCTTTGATTCCTTAACTTTTCTTGTATATGACCACCTGTTTATAAACAGTGTAAATGCTCAAATTTGCAACATTTAACTTGCACCACACTACCAGTATCGCTGCCCACGCCCACAGAACATGCCTTCTCGTAAAATACTTAAACGAATATGTCTTCTTTAATGCAGCACGGCCCACGTTGGTCCTGCTATTGTCCCCTACCGACGATATTGCTTTAAGGAACTAAATTAGTTACAGTAATTTCGTGACTTTACTCCAGTGACTTTTATTATCTCACGTCAGTGATTGAAGTTTCAAATCATTTTGTCGAGAGACGATTTGATAACATTCAGATATCTTAAGTCAGTGGTACTCTGTTTGCTTTAAAATTCTTATGGCTATTATTATTAACCAGCGTCTTCATCGGCATGGAATTATAAAAACTTTATTTTATTGTTTACATTATCAATCAAATCCTCAATTGCAAAGGTGAAAATTACCGTTACCATAATTACAATATTTCCTTTATGTTGGCAGCTTGTAGTTTATGGTCTCGTCCCGACATGAAGGTTTTTTTTCAATTTATATACCCCTTAAGTTTAATAGCATGAAAATATATAGCCTAACGCATGTCTTCATTGTAAAGTTTATAATTAAAGAAAGGATTATAAAAATATATGCTGTGATTGCTGACATCCTACGACACAAAGTAGTGTGTTTACGTTTCATTAGCTTAGAGTATAGATAAAGGAACTAGAATCTGTAATTTTGATCTTTTTAACTTGTATTGTATCTCGTGATATGTATTCTTAATATTTTTTTTATTTATATGTTTACTAAGAAACACAATGCAACAAGATCAGTGAACTACAAAGTGCAACATTCTCGCCCCCGTCTTGTCACTTGGCCGTCGTAAATGTGATTTGTTTGGCATTAAAAGCGGCGTTTTACAATCGCCAATGTTTATTGCTTTGACTTACAGGTTCACTACAATGTCAACGTTGTATCGTTGCTCACACTTGCTTGCAGAGCTAATTTTGTTAAGGAAATCGTATTGAATTATAATACGTACTGCTGTCGATTTAGGGTTTAAAATTTTATGACATTTTCTATCTTGTCACATATCAAATGAATGTTTGCTTTACATATATTTCTTTTGCTTTTGCTGTAAATAAATTTAATAAGGCTCTAATGAAAAGTGACATTTGAGCATCCAAATATTTTTATTAATTTTCTATCAAATATCAATTCTAACAAAATATATTAATATGAGTACCACTATGATTTTCATGTTTCGTAACAATTTAAGTAATAAATATTAATTCTACTAATAAATAAAGTAATTTATATCTTGTAATACTGTTCAACAAATTATTATACGAATAATAATGAACAAGTGGACGCACTAAATTCTACTAACTACAAGCTCCTTAATTATAAAGTTTATGTCATTATATTACAAATTGCTACAACGTTTCAGACCTTTGACTTTTAAGATGCAGGATCTGTCATACCTACGTCAAATGGAAACGAACTCTGAGTTCTAGATTTGCTATGTGATGTATGAAAAGTGGCAGAATTTATTTAGCACATCGGCTCTATCTAGTCCGTTTCTCTATATTCAAAGTTTTAGATTGTAGAAAACAGTTGACAGTTTAATTCTATAACAATTATGGTAACATTTTAAGATTAATTGTTGTGACGTAAATTTTACAACGGCTCGGTGGTTTGATTACATCTTTATGTTATCGAGGAAACATTTTTATGTGCTATGAATGCGTATAAACTTTTATTGCGTAGATAACACTACGATATCCTTTTTACTACTTTTTGCCAAAACCTTGTAAATGTTCAAATCATGAAAGACCGTTTTAAGTATGTCTTTTAAACAATTTTCATAAAAAAAAATTAAAAATCCAGATGATTATTTTTATTGAATGAAAAAAAAAACAATTAGAATTACTTTCAAATGATGCCGACGCGTTGATATCATTAGAGTGTGCCCACACCTGAAACTAAACTACCGCACAACTGTTTAGTCTCGGTTTGATTCCTATGATCTTAATGGAGATGCGCATACTACTCGACTCGTGTATCTAACAATTGAATGGGCTGCGAAACAATCGACAATCGCACAACTGTTCTGTGATAGTTTAGTCCAAGGTGTCATCACCCTTTTAATATTATACTCGGGAGTTTTCACCTTCCATAGTTTGGCAACATTAAAGCTCTTCAATATTGTTTGTTGACCGCATTCTTGTCACTGTTAGCGAGCGGATGAACGTTTAATCAATTTGTAAATTGTGCCACTTTGATACAGGGCCAGGTAGCTTACTTTATCATGGGATTAAAGTTTAGTGTGCTCTTTATAGCTGTGACGTTAACTTGATAGCAAAATTTTAGACCATTTTAAATATTTAAAAGTTTTCCAACTAAGAGCAGGTGCACATCTTTGTCGCCTTCAACTGTTTAGTTGCACGACTAAAAATAGAGTAGTGTGCACACCTCAATATAAACACATATAGAACTAAAAGTGCGACAAAACAGTTGTGCGATAGTCTAGTGTGTGAGGGTTTAAAGTAATGAGAAATCTTAACGATACGAATATGACTTTAATAAATTGTAGTCAGTTATACCAAGTATAACTCAATGTAAGGCAATAATATTCGAACCAATTAACGGGGTGGAGTATGAAATAAATTGTGCAAAATCATGCAATTTACCTTTCGTCATACAAAACCTCAATGATTTATAGTTGGACTAGAAAAGGTAAAGTTTATAACTAAAATTAAAAAGCAAAATATTCTTTTAAAGCCGTATAAATGCCACTGTAACTATAGAAATTGAGAAATTCAGAGAATTTTAACATCCCCAACGTTTTAGTAGAACTTCTTAGAATGAAGTCATTTAAGCTATCTTAATAACTTAATCAAGCGTACTTAGTGTACTTCACAGGGCGTGCCACCTACTTGGAATTGTATTCAATGCGTAACTACTGCTTAGTAGCTGCCAAAGGGATTACGTCGTGGAGACTAATCTCGGCGCGTGTCGCGACAAAACAGGATGCGGTTTTATCTGGTTACTCTGATGCAATACCATGGCGGCCTTATTCTGAGCAACGGATATTTCCATATTAAAATAGAAAATTCAACACAGATATTTATAAAAATACGATTATAGGTAATATATTGACTGTTAAAATATCAATTAACATTTCAGTAAACAAAAAACTTTTTTTTGTTTGTGAGTTTTCGTGTGCCTCTACATTTGTACGTCCACGCTTATTCGTCTAAACTTAGTGCGCACTACTTTGGAATGGTATTTATTATCTGTGGTAGGTACTATTAAGTATTTAAAATCAAATCTATCAAGGGAATTAACTGTCAACAGACAATTAAACTATTACAGCGACAAGTGCGACGGCGACGTAACGCTCGGAACAGTATCGTTTTAATTGCGATCGCGTGAACAGTTGTAACGTAATATAGCGTTCTAATCGCTGTAATTAACGTTCCTAAATCACACAGCTTATCTAGTTACAGAATTAAAAGCAATTTGTTCCGCCTCATGAAATACTAGAGACAATTTCGAATGCAAATCATGGACCCGAAAACTTGTTGTCTTGTTACAAACGGTTATTGTTTTCGTTTTAACGCCTGATAAAATATTTGCCTTTCGAAGTAGGAATTGGAATAATTGAAACGGACCATTTTAGAGAATTAGCTTTTGTGCTTGTTAAGTAGTTTATTTTTCAAAGTTTTTTGTATTTTTTTTTAACGTGCAGATTAGAAGGTAACATCAAAAATAAAGCTTGAACACATAACATTGTTGTATTTAAACGACTTGTAGATAAATGGTTTCACAAAGATCAATCAAAGATTAATATCAGAGAATAGACAAAAATACCGTCATTTGTTATTACCAAATTGGTGTTCGGACGCATAGATTATCCACGGTGTGGTCGTCCATACTCTAGACTATTCAATATTCAGGTATAACGAGCTACAGGTAAGAGGCGGGGCTTTGGCTATTCAATTTGCTCTGGTGCGATACGCTTCGTTTGTGTCCGCTCTGTCACTGTGTATGCTTTTTTATCTTCACTTGTTTCTTGTTTTGGTACAAAAAAGTATGATAAGAATGCTGGTACATGTGATATGGTCGACAGAGGTGTATTCTTAAACCATGTACATAACATTACTCGTCCATAGAAGCTTTGGCAATGGCCTCTTGACTTTACTCTTCTATTGACGGTAGAAGACAAGTTGGATAAGGTCGGTGTTACTAAGAAAGTTATCGGCATATCTTCTACGCACGACTAATTCAGGATTTTCTTCCTGTTATAGTTCCACGAGCGACGTGTTTAGACCATTTTAACAAGTTGAATTAGAAAGCTTTACTTTGCGAAAATACCAAAGAAGTTGTTTGTTACTCAATATATTATTGAACTGACAATCGCTTAAGGATCCAAGAGTTTAAACATAGTTGATTAAGCAATCATTTTAGATTTTAGATGAGATTGTAACATGAGATGAAAAAGACAAAAACAATTGAAGTTTCACAATGCATTGTCACATATTCGGAGCCGGATAAGCACACAAAGAGTTGTATGTTTTAATCAGATGCACCTAAGACATGTAGCTGTTCCCTTACAGATGTATCTATGTCAAGTACATCTTATGTAAACAAACGCTTGTGGCAAAAGAAATGTTGGACAATGTTGTAGCTTACATTTGTCGTAGCTGCTTTCTATTTGTTTGAATTAATAAATGTTAAAAGTGTTACGTCTTGTATCGGAAATATATTTCCATAGTAGATGCGCTTAACGTGTAAACATTTGTACAAAAACTTAGATTTAGAATCTCTCAAAAGGTTCTCGAAAGGTCTTTTCAAATCCTAACTGTACTCTAAACTGTGTAAAAGAAAATTTTAAAATCAAATGACAAAAAATGTAGATAATAATCACGTAAACCAGCAAATTTTTCAAACAACGTTTATCATCAAAACAGTAAAAATGAAACAAAACTTAAACATCATTAATAATTCAAAACTCGATAGGAAACTTTTACAATTTCCCCAAAGAAAAACCAATGCGAAAGGTACTATTGGCTACAACGAGTGAATTTTTTATGGTATAGGGAGTTGCAGCCCTCTAGAAAAACACCGCAGTCGGGCGCTGGCTAATAACGTCCGAAGACGGCTTCCCGTAATGAAATGGATACGATAACCATATTCAGGGAATATAAAACGTGAATAGCATTGCACAGCCATTTGGCTGCTTTGGTTTACGACTCATACAATTAAATGTAAATGCTAAATAAACACTACGTACAAGCAGAAGTACTAAATAAACAAACAGATTTGTAGTTTGATTTTATTAGGACTTGAAAACTTAATTTACGGAACATTAGGAAGTAATATCTTCAATAATGAATAAATTGTCTTATCCAAAACCTTATTATTGAATCCTCGTACCAAATACCACACTAGAAACATCTGGTTGTTCTCAGGGGTCCGCGAACAAACCCGGTGTTAAAACAGTCGGTTGCCGCCGGTAAGCTAGAATAGCCCGAGGCATTTAATTTGTATGGCGCCGTGTGCTAAATTATTTATAGGAATTTTTAAACTGTTTGATTAGAGAGTTGCAATAACGGAACGGTTGCGGACGGCTGTCTGGAATTTGTTATTTACAGAGCTGAAAATGTATCATTATCCGCAGAATATGTAATGACAATTTATATTTTCTTTGTGTTTATGCAAATTGTCTTTCGTTATTCACGAGATCGAAATGCTGGCATGTGTTTTAGTATTAATTTTTAAACCATTCGTACTTTTATATTCCCTGCAATAGAGCAAAGAAAAAAGCATTTTCCTGTATTTTAATATCGGGGCTGCAATCATTCTAATATCTAATTAAAAAAATCCTCAAAGCAAAAAACGCACTTCTTTCATATGCCTGCAAGTGGGCAATATTTTCAAAATTCCTCATTATTCATACAGTGTGTCTTTTACTCATCCCTAGACGACAAATTTCAATCAATATTTTGATCGATAATTAAAAACATTAACGTAATTTGCATATCGAATTATACTTCTGTTGTAATCCAAAATGCACTTTAATAAGCTAGATTTAGAGTTGAATTATGATTCGTTTATAATAAGCAATAATAACGCTTTAGTGAGCTTTTGTGTGCTCATAGTATTGATGTGCCATCATAGCGCTTGGCACATCAATACTATGAGCAAATACTGCATGTAAACTGGTTCCAAACTACAAATCGATTTTAATCCACTGAGATTTATAGGCAATGTAATTTATATTTCTCTGCAGTAAAACGCTGCTTATTCTCAAACGCTTATCCTATTGGCATAAGATATGTCGCTGTTTATTGGACGTCTTGTTGAACTACCGTAATGTTGGTAGTAAAATTGGTATTAACTTTATTACAGACTAGATTTAAAATGAAGCAATAGAGTCAATGCATTATTCTAGTTGTATTTGTTTATTCATGATCGAAATTTTTACGAGTACTGATAGTCCCAATTTCATTTATTTCAAAACATCATCTTTATCTATTGCCACTACATATTTATTATTTTCACGTTTCTATTCTGTTAAAGATCTAGTCTAGTTTTACTAAAATAATAAATGACACAGGAATTTAAAAAAAAAGTATTCCACTTAATCATTATTTGCTTAAACGCACCTATCGGATTTTTTGCTGAAATCATTGTCTTGGCAGATAAGAAGCCCCGCTCAATCTTCTTTAGCCAACTTTAATTCCGAAAGTAGACTGGCGTCATCGCGGTAATGGCACCTACATCAAAACCTATACAAGCATTATTAGCATCACTCTCTTCTTCCCCCTAAGTAAGTTTGTTACAAGTGCGAGTGAGATGGTCGAAGGCACGTGCGCTGTTCCCAGATTAAAATTGATTGTTCGGACGTTGGCTGTATTTGTGGGACACGTTGCGATTGATTCTTCATCAATCTTTATTCGCGGCATTAACAACTATTTTTTCTTACTTCACGGAGCCTTAAATGTCGGTCTATTTGTTTTTTCTGAAGGCTGTACGGGAGCCATTATCTAAATAATAGTTCTACGAGATTAGTTTGCTTAGTATTAGATTGCTTTTCTTGTATGTGATTAAGTATTTAGGTTTTTATATCCTTCTCGGTACACGGTGCGGATTTTGTGAATGGATTCACGTACTTGTATTATTTGATTTGATTCTTATCTACTTTAAATATTATAAAAAAATAAATGAGTTCTATGAATTATTTATGGAAGAAGGATGTTAAAATAGATAATGTAAAAGAAGTTGTTAGTTCCAGTATAAAAATAAAACCTAAATGATTTCTAGAAGGTGATGCAATAACAATAACTTTTAAAAAGGCTAATAAAGCTGTTGTCTCATTAACGCCAATGTCCGCTTCGTCTAGATTTAAAGAGATTTAATTTGACGATTTATTTGTTTCCGTCGTTAAGCTTCAGTTCTCGATACAAGCGAAGCGATTTGACACGGTAGGTGATGACAAGGTATGTACAACGGCATTTAAATTGTATAGTTTTTGACATTGATGTATTCACAAAAAGAACTATATATTTTAGCTCTTCTGTGTTGCCTAAGATGTCAGCAATTACAGCATATTTTTGAATATTTTTATTAAATAAAAAACCCAACAGTTACGTCACGCTTTAGACTATAGCCATTAAACTTAGGGGGTAAATATTTTGGATAAAAACCCTAATGTAGGAAAGAGACCATAAGTTGCTGCCAACATTAAAGAAGCAAGGTTGCCGTGGTTTGTCATCATGTCATGTCATGATAAAATTTTATGCAGATAAAGTCGCACGGGGACAGCTAGTGAGAGATAATTAACAAAGGAATTTGCTACATATCTGATTATGTAATGCTTTTCTAAGATCGATTACTGTAATGCTGACTATCAATTCTTATTCTGTGTTTACTTTGCTTTCATGATTTTGATAATTCCAACAGTATTAATAATTTTTTTTTCTGACTATTGTGACTGATAATTTTCACCTCATCTGATCTACGTGTCTTTTGAGTTTTAGTGAATGCCATTAACAGAGCTAAATGGAGTGTTGCTGCTGCTGATTGACGTTTTTAATTAACAAGCCTCGTTCGGGATAAACCGATTTTGTTTTAAAAGTAAGTGCTTAAGGTTCTTTTAATGGACGCGCCGAATGATCGATCGTATAAGTTACGATACTCGATGAATAAAAAGTGGATTCCGAGTTTGATGCCGACATAACCTTAAAAAAAGTTAATTCAAGGAACGAGAAATTCCCTTATTCCATATCAATTCTGCCTTCAAATCATTTTTGTTATATCTAGTAAAAATATATTTAACTACTTTGTTACTCGAGTTATTTTTAATCAGATCAGCTCTGGATCACATCTGCTAGCGTTAGTTTGTTCGATTAAATTATAAGTTCTTGATGCCTTCCAATGTTCTTGATTGATTTTATATCGTTTGGCAATTTACTGGGCGTTCTGAACACATGAGATAAATTCCACCTCATTCCTGGAATCGACTTTCAATTTATTTCAACACTTTCTTTGTTTATTTTAAAATTCAAAGCCGAACAGAGTTAGGGTTTTAACCTATTTTTTTAATCTTATTATTGTCAAAAATGCGAAAGTTTAGATGAATGGATTTGTTAAACTGCTAAACGAATCTCGATGATATTTGGTATAGATCTAGAGGATAGTATGAAAAAACATATACATACTTACGGACGGTGAAAGCTTGTTTAAAATAATATAACGTCTTAACAAAAATAGTAAAGTTATTTACTAGAAATGAATAACAAATAAAAAATGAATAAAAATACCCTCTTGCGGCGCTTACCGAAATATTAGTGCAGTATTCGTGTGTCATATGCAAATAGACCAAGAGGCAGACAAACGGAAGGTCAGTGTGTATATTCAAATAGCTCGACTAACCCATATCTCACCTGCGATACCTCCCTTGTATTATTTTAATGCACTCATACATATTTAGTGGCGTCGTTACGTGACTCACGGACCGAATGAGCTTTTGAATTATCGTTAAAATTATTTTTACTTTGAAGTTTGCAAGTCATGTATTTTAAACCTAACAATGCACTTACGACAAAATATATTTTATACCGGGGACTCTTTCTGCGCAGAATTAAAATACCTTAGTAAGTAGCTTGTTTTTTTAAAGAATATGTCCTACATTTGTGACAAGTTTCATTGACGTCCGTTACGCTGGTATCCTCTAAATTCTATCCAACCATGAAACAATCGCATTTATAATATTAGTAGGAAGAAATTATTAGTACCAATTAACATCCTTAAGATCTTATACTAGAAAACGGTGGCGTAACTTCACCTGTGATACATAAATTAAAAACAATATAAATATTCATGTAAACCTTTTCTTAAAAATCTCACGCGTCAGTTCCAAAATTGTGTTCCCCAAAGTTCCGAGAAAGGGTAATCAAACAATGTACAAAAACTCCATAATCGTGGCTCATACATCAAGTCATCGGTATCATAAATTCATTATACTCGTATTGTAATGGAAGTCGGTAACACCGTTTATGGTGAAGCGAAGATGTCCGCAAAACTTTCCTTCGATTACGATACTAAAATTGTAAGTAATTGTAAAAGCAATTTGCGTAAAAACACCCAAACAATATAAAAGTCAAGTATCTATATCTATACAGTACTAAAATGAAGAAAAGGGAAACATTTTATTACAAATCGAAGTTAATATTTTAACAACACGATAATTATCAGACATTGTAATATTGAAAACTAATAACTACTCATTCCGGGAAAAAACAAAACAAAAGCGGCAAATACTTCAAAAGGCAGATATAAAAACCTGATGAGGCATTCAAAACTATTAAGATAAAGTCATTACAGATGTCCATTTCGAAATTAAAAATAGAAAAAACCAAAAGGCAAAACCGAATGCGTAGCCGGCTATTAGAAGCGGTGTGGTCGACCGATAATGCATTGGTTACGCGTAATAATTTCGCCCTATTACGCCCAGAATTCGGGGCAGCGAGACGAATTGTCGTTTTTATGAAGGATTCTTAGTCCCTAATGTCTTTGAAAGAAAATGTTTAAAATATGGAACCTTACGGATGTCGCTGGCTTAAAATATTGCATTTAATTTCGTTACGGCGAAGCTTTTTGTTTTTTTTTCTTAAGCTCATTTACAATACAGTTTGCGGTATACGTTGCCGCCATTGACTAAAACCAAGGACAATAGTCTTCAAGTGTAGAAACTAAGGTTATTAAATAAGGGTGGTCTTGATGAAATGATTACAAAAGTGAACATGTAAGTTGACTACCTCTGCCTTTGCATTATGAGCAAACTGGTTTGAACATTGTAAAATAATTCCTTATAAAAATCTGACGCTAATAAATGTCCCTAAAGCTATCATATCATCAACTCGTTAGCAATGCATTTTTAATTTATTATCCTTATAAAAAGGTTATTGAAAGACAGGTGTTAAAGTTATTACAATTATTAATTGTACGAAGACGAAGCATTAATTACTCATCACTAAACACAATAGACAAACATCTCAAGACAAACAGGTTCCATCACTAAGTATCACTTAACAGCCTTAATAAGTAAGAGCGGCATTATCCCTACAATTAAGCACCACGCCAGCGGTGCCGTTATACTCAAGTTTACACTTAATTAGCTGAATTTCCAACAATACCTTACCACTGTGTTCATTCACATATTAAGATGCTCCTGTATTCACTAAGTTATGCAACCCAAACGTCCTATGTCAACAAGGGAAGAATGTTTCTATGACCACGACATGCGTTTATTCACCCAACGTATAAACAACGTCATTGTGTGTTCAGCGATTGGGGTTGGAATATAAATTTAAATATTTCCCTTAAAATCACAAGAAACACTAAGATTATATGAACTACAAACTTAAACTAAGCTTAATGTCTATGTGAAATATTAAAAATTGTAGATTATAGAGGTTATTTGTATAAAATATATACAAGATCGGAGGGTCGACAAAAGTTGTCCGTCACTTTTACAATGCAGGTGGTCATGGTCAAAGAATAAGTACGATGAACTTAAAAAAAACAATAATAGTTTAAAGATAATATAAGTAAACATGATATTGTGTTCTTAATTTAAAAATAAAGTTGGTGTGTCCGTTTGTAATATCAAAAGAAAAATTCCAGATTTCGGGATGATGATGCATTTGCGTTGCTGATAACGAAAATCGTACTTAATTTTTTTTTGTCTGTCTGTCTGTCCGCAAGCCCCATTTGTTCAGAGTAATCTCCGAAACGGCTGGGAAGATTTCGACCGGACTTCACTGAAGGGTATTTGACATAGACGGACATATTATAGGCTACTTTTATATTAATATTGAGTGGACGATGTCGCGGGCAACAGCTAGTTGTGAAATAATTAAACAAATGAAGCAGGAAAGTTTGTATTTGTTTCCCGCGCGTAATAATTCAAATTCCATTTCTATTTAACTACATAGGCCATCGGTTATTACAGTAATCATCTTGTAGGACGGTTCATCTTAATTTATCGCTTGCTCTTTGTCAGTGTCGCCATCTTGCCGTCGTTCGGGCCCTTTGATGTCGCGGCGCGTGCGCAGGGCACGCTGACAAGCTTCGTACAACGCTTCGTATTTCAAGTGCGTGTGAAAAACGTGTCCTACACAATGCACCCTTTATTTAATTTTATGGTTTTTTGATCATGTTTGACGAAATTTTATAACTTCCTTTCTTTATGAAATAGCTAGCTATCGCCCGCGACTCCGTCCGCATGGTACTAAAAAAACTAAAGTGAGTAGCCTATGTGTACTTCTGGCCTATCCTCTACTTCTATACCAAATTTCATCGAAATCCATCCAGCCGTTTAGGCTACAACAGAAAACAAACATCCATCCATCGAAACTTTCGCTTTTGTGATATTAGTATGATTTTTAATTACTATTCAAAGTTGAGGAAATTAACTATGGTTACTAGCAACTTATAAATTCAACGTTGTATATTTAAGTGCCTAGTTTATTTTTTTAACCACTGTTATTTGTAGACTTTTTCTATGTAGGTTTCGCTTAGTAGCCGTACGTATATACTTAAGGCGTCACAGTAAGACTTTAAGCGTCCAAGTTCTAAAAATAATACCTAGTTATATTTGAGAGTACATAAGTCATTGAGAGACTAGCTGTTCCCATGCGGCTTCATCCGCATGAAATTATGAAAATTTTTTTTACTGTTTACATTTATCAAATTATTAATAGCGAATGTCAAACTGAGATGACATGAGAAACCTTGGCAATCTTGTTTCCTTAATGTTGGCAGCAACCTATGGTCTCTTTCCCACATCAGGGATTTTATACAAAATATTTACCCACTGTTGCCAACCTCCGGCGACATCAATAATGAGCCGCATTAGCCTTAGCCGCAACACCCACTAAGTTTATTGGCGCGAAAATATATAGCCTAAAGCGTGACGTAAGTGTAGGGCTTTTTATTAAAAAAAAATATTATTCAAAAATATGCTGTAATTGCTGACATCTTAGGCAACAAAGAAGTGTGTTTACGCTTTATTATAATAGTATGGATATAAAACGATAAAAATTCTCCGTGTGATTGAAGACATCACGCCCCCTCAATAAAGCTGGTCGACTTCATCTCGCTAATTGTCACACAGTGCGTTAATAGACGGCGACATTTATAATTGCACTTCTATGCGGGTCACGTGCTTCAGTTTTTTTAATTACTGCACAATATTGTATTCCTTTGTGAATATGGAATGACGTTAGATATAGTTATTTTACATAGCATTATAAAATTCAAATGTTATCTCTTTGACTTAATTATCGCACAACTGTTGTGCGACTGTCGTTTGACGATTGTTTCGCACCTAATTCAACAGTTCAGTTGCATAACTAAAAATCAAGTATTGTGAGTACCTCCATACAAGCTTATAGTAATCACACAGTCGTGCGATAGTTTTATCAAAGTGCGCGCGCTCTAAAGCCATTTAAAATGACAACAAAGCATATTTTTGACTAATTAATTATTTTACTAATTTTAATGAGATTGTCAGTTGATTTTTTCTTTACTAAATTGATCGCATCGTCAATGGCCAATTAACTTTCTTTTGTTAAAAAGTAACTGCAAATTTAAATTAATTTTAACATCGGTTATTGTAGTTTATATGTGGGTAATCGAATATTATGTACCGTCAGTTGACGCATAAGTTTCCGTAAAAGTACTACACATATACTGTCCTAGTAACAAAACAAACTTAGGGCGCATACTTATTCGCACGTCCTTTCGACTTTAGTAACTGTTTTCGGGTTCACTCAAGTTAAAAAAAATCCTCGTCGCTAATGTAATGCATAGGTGTTGTTAATGAAACGGCGGTTGATACTGGACTGATTTATTATGCGTCAACTGACGGTACATAATATTCGATTACCGACATATATACTACGGTTATAATATGACAGAAAAATTACGACTAAACAGATGTTGATAAATGATTCAAGTTTAATCTTTAAAATTTGCTTCATTGTGATTTTAATCGCATTCCTTTCAGATGCAGACATAAATAAATGATAAAAGTGAGAGGGATCAGTCTGGCCTTTTTAAATGCTTCGATTGTGATTCGATTCAATTTCGATCGATCACCGCAGTGTCGCGGGCCACTTTGCGAACATTGTGTGCAGATATCTTCATTCCTTATAATGCTTTACATGGCTTATTGACATTCCAATTGTGTACTTAAGAGCTATTATAAATGCTAAATTTAGATGGATGTTTGTTAGAGTTTGTAGCCTAAACTGCCGAACGGATCTCGATGAAATTTCGCATGTAGAGGATAGCCTGGAAGGACGTATAGGCTAGCTACATTTTTTTTAATTCCTCAATGACGTCGCGGGCTAGTATTCTATAAGCTGTGACCTGTGACTATAAGAGCGGAGCACAACTATTGTGCGTTTGTCGATTGTTTCGCAACCAATTCAACTATTTAGTCGACTAAAAATCGAGTAGTGTTCGTACCTCCATATAAGCTTATAGGAATCAAAGCGAGACTAAACAATTGTCCGATAGTTTAGTTTCTGGTGTTCGCATGTTCTTAAAGTATTGACCGTTAGTGTGTTTCGATAGTTTGCAAATCAAGGTCTTGACGTAACCGTTGAAACAACAATCGTATCAATCGCCGTCTAACGATATTTATTACGGGCTTAGTTTAACGTCTTGTTAAAGTCTGGAGATGTGAATTTGTAGTTTGACGTTGAAATAGATATTTCAGGCGACTACAGTAGCCAATTACAGGTATCGAGTACCTCTTAGACAAGAAATACGACGCATTTGCATATCGATGCTTCAATATAAATGGATACAGATGTCTCGATAGTTGTAATTGATACTTCGGTAAGTTTAATTTTCTTTGTTTTTTAGTACAAAATAGATTCAGTTAATTGTTAAATAAGTCGATTGCTTCTAAGATAGTATACGCATATACAATAATCTATGGGACAGTATCACAACGAGGACGAAAACAAGGTTCAGCGCAACCGATACAAGATAACCGATTCCAAGTGCATCGTAAATCTGCTCTTTACAATTAAACGAATGTAGTATTATTGAACAACGGTTGTAGCGTACAAAACACAGATGCTTAACTAACACGTAGACTCTTATTTTACCTTTAGAAATATTAAGATTTAAATTCGGTAAATATCTTCAATCTTTAATTAAATATCTTCCTGTTTCTTTATACTTATAAAGGTAATTATTATTGTATTAAGCCACCCAGAGTATTTTAGATTTATTTACATTGCACTCTTCAATGTCACAGTTAGGCTATTCACCACATATAAGAGCTCATAGAGTTATGCTAAATCTAGACCACTATACGTACTACCGCTGTAGAACTCAAGGTATAGTACATTCGTTAAGGTCTCGCAGCCCAACGGATAAACGCGGCATAAAGTAAACTTAGGAATAAACTGAGTAAAGCAAATATTAGTACACATTTTTCTTATCCTCATTGTATTCCTAAATTTAATTTTATCAATAATATTATTTATATAATTTTGTAAGGCTGTCTGTGTTTAGTTACTCTGTACAATAGTACGCACGCTCACTTTACGAGTTGTAACGTTTATAATGTAATTGGAATGTCATCCGCTGATCGATATTTATCTCGATTGAAACGAGTTTTTTTAAACCGGGAAGCGCGCTGTAATTCTTTTCCATCGTGTACCGCTCTGGAAATCGATTACATTTGTCATAACTGACAGTATGGTTTAATTTCAATTGAATATTATATTTATGTTACTGTTTCGATGCTGAATTAAATTTAAACAAATTAATTTAATACGTAAACTTTTATGAAAATACCTAATTTGTAGAACTAGTAGCGCCATCTATTGTTATAAAAATGTACTAGTGACTGAACTAGGAGTCACTAAAATTGATAAGACTTCAAAGTCGACCTACTCACATAAATAACTAAAAGAAAAGGTATATTCATTTCGGATACTAATGCAATAGTAAAAAAGATTATTTGTCAATCGTAAATAAAAGTTTTTATATTGCCACCGATATCAAATTTACGACATGGTTAGAAAGTGTAAAGTTTTTGTGGTATTGGCTTACGAACCTAACAATACCTTTGCGGTCAGTAACTCGTGCCTACAACCAAAGTACATCCGTAATAGAAACTTTTTTGTGTATATTCCCAAATGGATAAAGAGTTTTTACATTATTTTTTCCACATTACGATACAATTTTCAAATAAAGATATCGAAACCGTAAATTCCAATTATAGGTATACGATTCATTTAATTATACATTTAAAAGACGAACAAATAAGTTTGATTTTTCTTTGAATTCAATGTAGTATAAAATCTCCATTTCTTTTAGAATATCAATATCCGAAGCAATTGAATACGTATATGTAGGGGATTACCTTCGTTATTGCAGATATATTAATTCCCTCTTATTACTTTCTGTTTATTGGACTTTACATTGAATCGTAGCTTATTTAAAATCCAATACAATTGAACATCTAGTTAATTATAATTTACATTCTTCAATAAATACTCGAAAAGGTGTTAACTAAATGAGACGTCGTCGTGCACTTTCTGTTCCTGCCCAATCTTCATTCAATCACCTTTACCTTTAAAAATGCGTCCCCTATTCCCGCGGCTCTCCTCTCTCTTAATGAGTTCAACAGGCGTGAAAGAGATAGCCGATATTATCTACTTCAACCCTACTTTTAGTGACGTAAATGGCGTCCTGCAGGAGTTCGCGACTCTTATGAGAGCGACGAAGCATTAAATAACTCCCGTTCTAAAGGCGGCTATTCACTGCTCGACTGTTATGTTTCGAAGTGAATGGGGCGTTTCAATTTAAAAGAGCTTTTAAGGAACTACTCAAAGTTGCGATTTAAAATTTAGTGGAAGTCGATGTAGGTGTGGAAGTACTTAAAACGCACGTAAAAATATAGAGCCTGTCCCACCACTGCCTGATAGAGGCTCAGATAGATAATAATGACGTCAGAGTACCAAAATTCGATGCTTTTGTCACATATTTTATACGTTGCTTTGTTATTTTTGAATTTACAAGAATTGTGGGACAGGCCCTTAATGTTACATTTACAAACTTAAGATGCGAATTATTAATGTGGGTCAATTCTGATTTATTTACCTATTTGTTAACCTATATTTAGATCACTTATTTTGGGCTGCTGTATAGAATTTTCCTTGTAAGCAAGTTTTTTTTAACATCAATCCCATACTGTCCGGATTTCTTCCTTTTATTACTGTGACTATTAATGATTAAAAAATTATTTCTCAGCGATTGTAATTCGTACAGTGAATAGTCTCCTCTTTGCTTCAAGTAGCAACTGTTAGAATACATACCTTTCACGTGTCTCATGTGTTTATTTTCAGCGTGGAGTTGACAGAGATATCAGATTGCAAAGTTGGCTTCATGCTTTCAGTGAAATTATGTCGTCTTATTGTAATGTAACTTTAGATGTAACAACGCTTTTATTTAATATCTTTTTGTTTGCTTTTAATTACAAATTTATTTGCTATATTCATATTTTACTTATGAACATTAAGGCAAGAAAATTAATGCCAAAGACAAGACTATAATTTCTATAAAATGATATTCTTGTGCTGATTACTGAGATCTTTATTTCGACACAATTTAACACAGTGTCAAAAACAGTTAAAATAATTTTAAATTGGTACTTCGTGTGTTGTACAGGGTATATTGTATGCCAGAAGAAATACAGGACAGCTGACCGTTTGTTGCAGTCTCGAGCGAGCCTGTGTGCAATGTGCCCGCGTTAACTCAAATCCCCGAACTCGCGCTCGACCGACTCCGAAGTTTGTATTGTGTTCTAGGAATTCGCAGTTAGATTTGTGAGGTGCCGACTGTTTATATCACAGTTATTTGGAATAACATTGCTCTTACCATCGTAAGTTTTAGACTTATATATTTGATAAAGCATATTTAGAAATTCAAACCAATTGCAGTGTTTGGAGTATGTACTAGAAGATAACATATTGACTAATAATAAATAGATAATCTACAATAATAAAACTGATCTCATAAAAATTCTTTAAAGTCGTTCAAACTCGAGTAGTCCATAAACCTTATTGACTGTTCTATACGATTTTATTGACAGACATAAATACTTCGTCGCAGATGTCTTATGGGTATTTCAGTAGTTTTCCAAGATCCGATTATTCTCAATAACAAGATAATATAACTGAATGGATATGACTTCACTTGCAGTTACCCCTTCTATTTTAACACCTGAAACTACACAATCGCACAACTTTAGTCTCGCTTTGATTCCTGAGCTTATATGGAGGTGCACACACTATTTGGTTAGTGTGCAACTAAACAGTTAAATTGGTTGCGAAACAATCGACAGTCGCACAACAGTATTGCTATCATTTAGTCAAAGGTGTGGACCCGCTTTTAAAAAACTTCATTGCAACTGCTTTTTCACTTAAGAGAAACCATAGACACGCTATTCATAGTCTGAACATAGAGAGTGTAATAATTAATAATAATTTATTCGTAATTTAACCATCCGTAACATAGATAAAATTAACATAAGTAAAGAGTTCCTCAATACTGGTTAATAGGATCGCCTAATACGTTCAGGATATCGGAAATCGGAGACGCTAATGGTCGGCTTCCTGCATTCTTAGAACATGATATTTACATACATTTGTAACTGCTTTGAAATTTAACATAACGATTGGCATGAACAGAATTAATTCATTCGATACAGGGGCAGGGGTCGCCAACATTCGAAACAAAACATTGTGTATTCGAACCTCGACAATTTCCTTTAACGGAATGCAAGTTTAAAATACAACAGTTTGCCATTCCCTGATCTAGGAGATACCTTATATTCTAGCGGTCTGTGGTTTTGCTTCGATCGTTGCGGAATTGATCTGTGCCCTTATGCTCAAAATATTGCGGAATATTGGTATAGTTAAAATCTGTGTTTCAGCCTTACTAATAAACGCGGTATAAAGTTAAAATGTTAGTACAAATTTTGCTTATACTCAGTTTATTCCTAAGTTCACTGTTATACAATAATAGTTGGCTGTTTTAAATTAAAATCTAATAATCCTTAATGTTATTCCTTTAAAAACTTAATATACAATGAATTAAGAATGAACTTTTGCCTTTCAAAGTGGCCTACTTTTACAACGTCCGTGTCATCGTGAATAAAATAAAGATAAGTATTGTTCGATACAAAGTAATGTAGAGGCATTCAGACAACATTACGAAGCAATTAACTAGTTAGAACAATAGCGCATTGTGAGGGGCATAGGCTAGTCGACACGATGACGACACGGGTGTTAATTTGTGATTCCATCGCCTCAACCTTTGTGTGCGTGAAGATCCCTGATAAGGGGAATACTGATGTATAATTCATAGATTATATAAACTATATGCTGCAATAGCGAGAATTTAACATAAGCCTTGTTATTGGAGCTATTTTATACGATGCATCGTACGAACATTTATACGTAAGTAGATTTAGATTTTGAAAGAACAATTCAAATTATGTGAGAAAAATTATATAAAAAATAAGACATCAAAAGAACCCGATCAACTATTAGACGACCGTTTTTAAAACAAAAAAAACAACAATGAGCAGAACAGGACGTTCCGTTTCTAATTCGTACTAAAACATCGTGGGAAAAATCGTAACTGGATCGCGGAATTGGTCGACATTGATAGGGATGCGATACCTTAGAGGCGGCGGCGTCCAAACGCGCCGACGGTACTGGGACGTGAGCCGAAGACGGCGCTAGTGAAAAACAAAGAGCACAGTGCATTAACATGCACAGCATAGCGTGGCCGGCAGCCATCGAACTCCGATCAATAAGCAACACTCTAACCACTCTAACTATACCCCCCTTCAATGAACCAAGACGATAATTACTATTAACGTTACGACTCTAATCACACTTGTAATGTTAGATGCGTGTGAAGGAAAAGTGGGGCATAACTGCGCCTCGATACCCAAAAAACTGTTTAATAAGAACACTCATGACTTCTTACACAATCAAATTGTAGTTACAATTCTAAAGTCTAAAGAGAAATCGACCAATTAGGTGGAGTCGTGGTCAAGCGCTGGTTTATTTATGTTAGAAAAAAAGACACACTACTCGACTGTTGAATGGGCTGCGAAACAATCGACAATCATCATCATCATCCTTCTTATCTTCTCCTCCAAATAACTCTATCATACGTCATCTCAGTCATCACTCCCTTTATGATCATGTCGTCTTTCACGTAATACACCTATCTCTTTCTAAGTCTACCTCTACCGGTGTATCCTTTCTGTGTGCGCTCGTACATCATTAGAGTATATTTTTGGATAGAACAAAATATGTGCTGGTTCTATGATAAATATCAGGAACTCATTACGGTGAAACATACTTTAACATTTTAGTTCCATCGACAATCGAACGTTTGTTCATAGCTAACATCCATCATTTGTGAAGTATCTCAAGGCAGTGTAGCGCCATCACCGAAGACTAAGATTGAACGCCTCTTTACCACTAATGGTTTCACAGCTACATAGAAAATGGTTTTCTGTTACTTGTTATGAAGGATTGTTGATTAGCCAATTAAGAATTACAACGTTTTTTTTAATTGTAACTTAGGCTGTAAAAACAATCAGTATCGATATAAAACTTTTATGTGTTTACAGAATATGTAGGAATAATTTTTAAGAGTAATAGTTTCCTAAAGAAATTGTTTACTATTAATGCTGTTTAAAAATATGAGACCTTAGCACATAATCGCAAAAGCTTTCAAAGATCTGCAGATCCCGTGACCTAGAAACTGTTACCATGAATATTGTATAGGACGACTGGAGGCGACCCGAACCTTTGCTGCCTCATCGAAGTGCTGCGTAAAATTTAAATGAGTTCACTGGGAAAGTTAACTATTTGTTGGTTGCGTAGCAAAATGTTTATTTACAAACTATCAATGTGTGTTTAAAAGTATACTTAGTTAACAAGAAATTGTGTAGTCTTCTTTCTTTTCGCGAGTTAGATCAAAGATGTTTTTATCTGTTGAACTGCATTACGTCACGTATTTTAAAAATCAATTAAACATTTACTTTCTTTTTTCTCAATTAGTTCTCGTGATAAATTCAGACTGAAATAAATTCAATCGGAACAATAAAGTTATAATAACACTTCTAACTCCATTAAGTTTCAGTGACCGTTCTTTGATTTTTCCGCTCATAAATTTTACGACTTCGACGGGCTGATAAACTGCCAGGACGGAAAGTCGAAAACAGCAGTCGTACAATGAATTGATAAATGGTGTAAAAATGCTAGCTAAAAGAATTTTTTCTAGCAAAATACTTTCTAGTGTTTATTGATTGTAGAAACCTAAACTAAGATAATAAACTATATAACATACCGTTTACTACATTAACTTTAAATAGAATTAGCTGACATATTAATGAGTTTCAAATTATAAAACACCACACCCTTTTTTAGGTCTTTTCTACCACGCTTAGTCCTGCAATTTTGTTGCAATTCAAAAATTGTTGATTATATTTTAAGGAAAGCCTATAAAGCACTATGACATACCAGAGTTAGTATTAATAATGAACGATTCAAGATCTGAAATGAATAATTATTGCATTCAAAACATCAAGAGAAATTCAGATAACGACGCAAACCGCCAATAGAAATGTCGAAGGGCTGTACGGACATTAATAAAGAAACAGAATTGAAAGGAACACAGCCATCTGAAGCCGGAGTATTTCTAATTCTTGGCATGTCAATTTTAGACGTTCAGGAAACAGCGAATAACGAAATATAAAATATAATTAATGATCATTGCTACAAAGCAAATGAATAGTGCGTGGTGGATACTAAATACATTGAATAGGAACATTCATCACACGCCGGCCGCTTTCTGTGATGTTTATTAGGAAATTGTGTAATTCTAAAGCCAATTTATTGCGCCGCTTTCAAATTATCCAGCGCTCGTGTATGAATAACTACTGAGATGCGTTTTATGATACTAATCAGGCAAACAGTTTTATAATTGGATATCATATTTAATAAATTAAGAAAAACATAATTATTTATTGCTTCAAACAAAATAATAATGTTAGTAATATTATAAATGCGAAAGTTTAGATGGATGGATGTTTGTAGCCTAAACAGCTGAACAGATCTCGATGAAAATAGGCAAAGATGTTTGTGGATCGTGGTCTGGAAAAACCCAGAAGCTACTTTTTGCTTTTGTTTTTTGTTTTTAATTTAGCGCAGATGAAGTCGCGGGCGAAACCTAGTTACATAATAATCCAACAAACATTCTACTTTACACAAATCTGTTTTGATAGATGTACGTTCGAAACTTAACAAAATAAGATCAGTAATAGATGCTATCAGAGTTGATGACAACTTACAGGAGAAATTACATAGTTAAGTTAGAGAATAAGTCAAATAAGGCTTTCTCATTGAACTTACGACCTCTCTTTCAACAGCAACGTTGCCAGCAATGAACGGAATGACGCGGTAATAACTGGCCACTTTGTAACTTTAACAGCTTTTGTTCTGAGATGTTAACCTGTTTTTGCTACACAATTATAAAATTATTTTATCACTGACATATATCTAAAAATTCCTTTTTTTTTTGAAACAACAAAATAAAATTGTATAGTTAGTAAGCAAATATATCGCAGCGATGAACAAAACGACAATTTTGCACATCCGAATGATTCATTCCGTTTGCAAATGAGCATAAAACAACGTTTTCTATTACAAAGACTACCATATCAGAACCAATAACAATCAGAGTGCATCGACCTTTACGACAAACGTGTGTTTAATAACTATGCACAACACAAACTAACAACGATATATTAACCATTGAGACTGAATCGACGACCAGTTTACCTAGACCTCTAAAATCGTTCCCAACTTCCCCGCGACATTCCGTTACAAAAGTGCAAGAGAAAGGCGGAGAAGGTTTATTTTAAATTTGCTACTTGAATATCCATAGTCAAATGGTCGATTTATAACGTTTCTGAACGACGATTCTCAGAAGGTAAATAGCATTGAAATATGTCCATTTCGACAGATGTGTGGAATTATTGCCTGGGAATGTACCCGCTTATTTAAAATGTGAATAATCAAATACTTAAAAGAAACATGAGATAATTTTGTATACGTCAAAAGAATATTAGTAACATAATGTTATAACTACTTCTAATAAAGATCTGTGATGTAATGTATAATTTCCTCTCGGTTTAACATTAATAATATCAGAGCTTTCTAAAATGAATTTCGTTTACATTCATTAATTCCTTATCATTTGTCATTTTAAATTAGAAACATTTCTTCCAGAAATTCGGTGGAACTTGTACTTGTAAGGTCATATTGTAACAACCGATGGAACATGTTTATTTAAATGAAAGCCATTAATTATGTATGTAAAAACAAAAGCAAACGGGAAAAATATAGGCGATATCGTTACTGTGTCATTTCGGTGCAACGAACTCTTTCAATGCACTCGCTTCTACGTAATTAGTAGCTACTCAAAAGTTCATAGGGACCATAGGAATATTAAAAAACTACCACATTAAAACATTGATGACCATAAAACTGACATTTTTATTAGACTAGAACATTTTAGGAGATGGTATTTAGTTAGCCTAATTTAAGTCCCTTACTCTTTACCACCCTTTTCATATAAGGAGAAGATGGGAAGTGGAATGGATTTGACGGTGTAGGAGATGCATAGGAAGGGGAAATATCTTCTTTATGTGCGTCTCCTCTTCCGTCGGATAAGGGTAGGCAACGCATCTGCAATTGTGAATGTCTATGTGCAGCGGTCGCTTCACCATTTTGGCGGCTTCAGGTGGCCGCTTGCTCGTTTGCCACCTTATATTATAAAAAAAAATAGAAGATTTGACAAAGGTCACCGATTACTAACCTAGATCGGCTTTCCTTGACGTGCCAGATACTTAATAAGAAATGAATGATTTGATACGCATGCAAGAATTTTGATGCATTAAACATTCTTTGACGTATTGCAGCTGGCAGTTCTTAAAACAAAACTAAAAGCATAACAAAAATATAGAATAAACAGGAAAGCGAATAGAAAACATAATTTGAAAGGTACATTTCCCGGTTATGGGATTTGACAAGAGCATATCGAATCTGAAATGAATCTAGATTCGCTAGAAACGATTGCCTACGCCATATTCCCGAACGTAATCAATCATGTTTGATGGACTAACCGCGGGACAGAGAATCTGATGTCGTTTCAATACAGTTTCGCTTAGATATTGCAACAGGGATCTTTGAAATACTTTTGGTCTGTTGCAATAGTTGAAAATGGTTTTCTTTTATTGTAATATTTTTACGTAATTTTTATGTCTCCAATTTTAAATTTAACAAATGCGAATCAAACTAACACTTTAGTTGCATTTTATTGTTACCTATTTTTCATTTTCTAGTTTGTTTTTATTATATTATATTTAGAAATGTGTCAAATATCATATAAAACTAAATTCTCATTATAATATTTCAACAGTATGGTAACTCATTAATTTCCTACTCCCGCTAACCAATAGATACAACGGCCACATTTACTGGCGCTCTTATCTCGACATGACATTTGACATTTCCTATCGCCTCCGAAGTGTCATACACGCCGTTACTCTCATCTTATCTCAAAGAAATTGCAATTACCGCTATACACTCACAACGAACACTACCGTCTTTGATTGTCTGTTGTTTCTATACCGTACAGAACCGTTTGCTTTTGAGCCACGACCCTATTTGTACTTTAGGAACATACTGTATTTTATACATGACGTGATTAATTCCCGCTCCGTTTGTGTCATTGCTAATTTAATTATCGTAGAATAGAGATAAATCAGAGCAATTACGATTATTGCCTCTTGATTTATCTAAACGGGTACATTAGCTCTACACTCAAAACAATGACTAGTTTGTTATGCAATTTATCTTAACTATTGTTTAACTGCTCTAAAAAATTCTCAGTTTTATACTTACTTTCTTTCTACATTTGGGTTGCAAGCCGTTGTTTTCTATACTAATATAATAAAGGGTAAGCACACACTTTTTCGTGGCGTAGGATGTCAGCAATCATAGCATATTTTTGAATGATAATTTCTTTAATAAAAAGCCCTACACTTACGACACTCTTAAGGCTTATTTTCACGCTATTAAACTTAGGGGATAAATAAATTGGTTAAAAACCTTCATTTGGGAAAGAGACCATAAACTACAAGCTGCCAACATTAAGGAAGCAAGGTCATTATGGTAGCGGTAATTTTGACATTTGCAATAGAGAATTTGATAAATGTAAACAATGAAAAAAGGTTATTATAATTTCATGCGGATGAAGCCGCATGGAAACTACTATATTGTAATGTTGTATTGAACCTTTTTCATGTAAACAAAGTTTCTTAGCAAAGGTATTGGAACGTATAAGCGTGAAGCGAGCCGTAATGTTTGACGTGGAATTGTTGTCAGAGACATTAACCGGCTAAATTGTCGAGCGTCATTGCGGGGACTTTGTGCGACGCAGTGCCGTCGGGAACTTAACAGCGGAAGCTTTGTAAAGATAAGTGGCTCTTTACTGTTATAGTAAACTTCTCCATGATTGATAGACCGCTACTAGTGTAACTAATTTAAATTGTTTCTTTTACGTTAGATTTATTGACGCTTGATGCAATGGCTTTATACTTTTATGTAGTTTATATTTTGTTAGCCATTATTTATAGCATAAAAATAGTATATCTAAAACAGTTTCTTATTTCGTTTTTGAAGGCGAGTTCTTAGTAGTCGATGCATCATCATAGACAAAATTTCATCATTAAGAGCGGGCGCATAGCTTTGAACTATCGCACAACTGTTGTGCGGTTGTCGATTGTTTCGGAGCCAATTCAACTGTTTAGTTGCAGAACTAATGGAATAGTGCGTACCTCCATATAAGCTCATAGGAAACAAAGCGCGATTAACCAGTTGTGCGATAGTTTAGTCAGTCCGCGCGCTTGTGTTAAACAGTAAGCGACAACCCTATAGTGTCATACTAATCACGTCTTGTACTTAGCATTAAAACGAAGCTACGTACCTAAAATTGAAAGTTTCGGACATCGGTAGTTCGTTACTTAGTGGAAGGCGCCAAGGGAGCGGGTAATCTGACAAGTAACAAAGCACAATACAGCCTGCGGCCGGCGGTGGACTTATTAACGGGCCCCTGTCACTCCGCTGACTAACTTTCAATTAGGGCTTACACTGGATTAGAGAAACGTAAAGGTTATTTGTTTGCTAAACCTTTTGTGTTCCGTCTTAGTGTTGTTTTATTACATTAATGTAAATATTCATAACAATCATATGTTAGTCGTTGAATATTTGTGTCGAAGCAATTTGTAATATTACTTTATCACTGCTTTGTTTAATTTATACTTAGATACGTTCAAGTAAGCATGTCAATATATTTGAGTCGTTCAAATATGTAGGTATAACGGTGGTTCTAGAGATTGTAGCGACTGCAAGTCTATAGGGTGTTACTAAATACGAGTAATAACGTAGATTTTTATTTTTCGCGGAATTTTCTATTTAAAGCACAACATAAATGTATAAAACTACATAAATGTATAAGTTAACTTTATTTTATCATTATATTATGAAAGTCAATGTTTATTGATGTTCTCAAATTCATATTGTATTCCAAGTAAAACTCTATACATTGGAGTCTGGACAAGTGTAAATATTAGTCAAATTTATCTCATATCCATCTTGGAATACCTTCGCACTTCGTAATCGAATACATTATTTGGCTTCGGTCAACAAACGAAGTAAAGAACTATTCAAATTCTCAAGTCGGAGGATGCGATTAAAATAAACATTCAATAAAGCATTACTGTTATTGGAAATAGATACGAGTTATCGAGAGATCTCTGCGTCGAAGCGATTTGATTCCAAACCAAGATATTCTTAATGTAACCCATTCTATTCTTAGAATAATTTAAAACCGATCGGATACTATAGACAATTTTAATATTAATATTAATAGATCCAGATGTTATTGTTAAACTTACTATAGATATTAGAAAAAATCAATCAAATATGACGCAACCGTTAGACTAACCAATTAAATTTTGCATTGTTGTTGATTTTTAAATATTTATAATGTGAAATAATATCTACAGAGATAGAAATAATGCGAAACGATTGGAAAAGTACTATTTCCTAATTCGATGTCTCCTTAAAGGAATCAGTCCCTCCAGACGGATCGTAAAAACTCCAATAATCGAAGCGTGTAAAAGGAATTTTCGAACCGAATAGAACTGGTTTCCGAACTGTTGAGTTTTCGATCGAGAGGACAGATGCTACGTTATTCGATTATCGATTGTAAAATGATGTCAATTATTGGACGGTTAGATCGGTATCGGAAATCGGCATTAATGGAAACGCTAATCAAGATTCATCAGGTATTAAGTTGATATAAAATTAGGATCGGTTTTTTAAATGTCAAGGAGATAATTAAACCTATAATTATTAAAAGATTTTTTCAAACAAAACTTTTTAGATTAATTGAAATAGTTATAGTATATGTATATGTAAAAAGTTGTTTTATAAAAATGTAATAAACATTGTCGATAAAAATTCCTGGCTAAACAATTTCTGCTTTCACCGCGGCGCACGAGGGGTCCATCAACCAATTACAAAAGTTGACAAAGAGGATTTGGCCCATTAGCTCATTGGAGGAAATTAACAATTGCTTGAACTCTAAATAAACTCGTCAACTTAATTCCGTGATGTCAGTTATCATTTGTCTTGCGCGGTGTCGTAAAGTGAAGTTGATTGGCCGGCTTTTACTCTCGATATCGAAGTCTGGTCAAGATTTAGTCATTTTGCAATTATGTATACCTATAAATCTTTTTACAATTGGATTTTAGACACATTTAAGTATCCCTTAATTTAATTTACTTACTCATAGTTCAGTGTACTAACAATTAAAATATCATCTTTGCTAGTTGACAAAAAAACATAGTAAAATAAATCTTATATGCAAAGTGATATTCGAAGTTTTACTGTCTTTCTACTTCGTCAACTATTTATCGGAATAGAATATTTCAAAAGCAAGCATGACACGTACAGAGGCGAAGTTAAAAAAATACATAAACGTGCAAGAACCACCTTCACTTTGTTCGTGATCTGAAGATCAAATACGCCTTGTTTACATAAAAGTTCTTAAATACGCAATACACTGAGACGATCGTATTTCATTGCAGTTGACAAAATTTCTCCATATGATGCGACTTTCTCCAAATTCACACGTAACACTTTCTGTGATAAATCTCAAGATGAGAATAGACTAGAAAATCGTATTATTTTATTAAAACATCGTTCTTTGGTTCTCTCTACAAACTATTAAAATATTTATGTCTCCAAAATCTACCGAAAGTAGCTGGTTATTATAAAGAATGAAATAAAAATGAAAATCCGATGTCAACAGTTAATAATTTTTAAACGAAATCGAAAATTAATTGAATTCTCAATAAACTTATGCTACAAAACATCCGAGCTATAAAACTTCTCGCATTTGGAATTCACGTCGTTGCATTTACATTTGTAGATTTATTAAAATTGTATAATTCAATGAATATTTCTTTGCAACAATAAGAAATATACGTGTATGAAACAGCAAGAATACTGATCAGTGTAAGTGGCGCGTCGGTGCAAATTCCCCGCATGCAAACTATGCGCACAGTAAAAACTTTGGCGGATGTTTTCGTGTCCGCCGCCTTTGTTCCTTTTGCTTTGCAACTATCTGTAAATATTTCAGACTGAAGTTTTCAGTTCCGAACAAACGTTTGTTTTATTATTTAATGTAACGGGCTTAAAGGATTGCCGTACTTTATTTTCAGTATCAAATTTATTAAAAAAATACATTTCGTTTTGTTTTTAATATAAGAATGCTGAGAGGACTACAGGTGGGAACACATAGATGTAGTTATTTTGACAATAAGTAAATTCAATAAATGAAATTGGTTCCAAAGAAGATATTAAACTGATATACGATACAAACACTATTTGGCCAGTAAATATTGATGTTGGTTCGGTCAAATTTCCATGTAAATAGACGGCTGGGTAATTCCGCGGAGCGATGTCAAAAGCTCACAAACCTTTGGTGTTCGTTACGATTGCCTCCTCACATATTCAGCGACCGACACGATCGTAAGGTTACATATATTATGCATACGACTCGACCTCACTCGTATCCGAATCAATCCAAGAATGTTCGGAATAATGCGATCGAGCCAAACAAAAAGCGCCTACGTAATGAAGCTTGTTCTTCGAAGTTTTGCTACGAGGTGACGGTTTGCATTGGCCCAGATACGATACGATACTACTATGGCTGGTGAGTTAATGCAACGAAAAAATTGAGTTTTGAAAAATAGCTATTACCTACTCGATTTTATAGACAAATTTATTATCCCCTTCGATCAAACCTTAATTCGGCGCCGCATGGCAAATTGCTCTCAATCTCTGCCGCTCTCCCTTCGAGCCGGATATGAAGCCCTCACGTTATTATCTTCTCGCCAATCTATAGGGAGTAAAACGATGCGGCGATTAGCGACGCGCTCGCCGGAGCGCACGCAGATAAGGACACGATAACAACTAATGCAGATGCTCGGTATTCCACGACGACCACCACTCGCTATTTCAATGCTTACAATAACATTATTGACCAGTTCTTCGTCCATTGCTCCTCCCTTTCCTATATCACGAGCATGTAAATTAGTAAAAACGTTAATGGACTTCCGGACGATGTGAATTGTAGCCCCGCGTACCCGCTATGGCGATATCGCGTGTCCGCTCTCAGCCTTTATGCAAATTTTAGTACAGAATATAATTATTTGCGTACTTTTGCTGGTACCCTGACCCCGGATAAAACGGTTTGTTATCGGAGAACAAAAGCTTCTTCGGTGCATTGCGGTCTCCTAACATGGTCATTTAAGTAAGGCTCTGCGTGCCTTTCTCATTTTGTACATGAGTCAATATTTTCTCAGCAAATACTTTAAAGACTTTGAAAGTTGAAACGTTAAACAGTTTCTTGTTTAACGTGACTTGTTCGTATTTGAAGAGCTTAATAGTCGTGTCGCTAATATTCGTTATTTGAACGTAAAACTAACCAACCCATTGTAAGATGCGCCAACATGTTATATATTTACAAAGATATCTAATCTTACATATTAGTAACTTATTTGGTTTCGAGACAACTTCGAAACATTGCTATTAAAATAACAAATGTTCGTTTTATTTGTTTTTTATTCTGTATTGTATTTGTTTTATACTTTAAATAGCCGTCGTTATAATGGTTCAATTGACAATAATATTTTAGCCTATAAAGCTTTTTCCATTGTTATGTAAAATTCAATGTTTTACCGGTGGTCCAAGTCATGAACTGATACTGAAATTAAATAATGTTTAAAAATAAAATTAATTTATTTGGGATTATGTTATGGCACTGTTTATATAATTAATGAAATAATGATTTTTATTTTCATAATTGATTTTAACGTTTAGATTTTAAAACTATTATCAGGAGATTTTTGCATATTCCTCAGATATTAAGTTCTAATGGCTACTTATGTCTCAAATTAAGCAATTTACCTAACCTTTAATGATAATACCCCGCCCATATTTACTTTAATGGAAAAATTACAATATAATTTTCAATTATTCTTAAGCTTTTCGCTTTTACCTAAAGCTCTCATTCTGCTCCGACCATTGTTATCGCGTATTTAATTGTTTACGATTCAATGTCGGTAGTTTTTGAATCGATTCGTTTCAAGTGTTGAGCAATATGAATGATTTATAACAACGCTTTGTTGTTGAGTATGGAATTCTTATTGACTACTAACAATTCAAATCGTGTAAAATTGTCCAAACGTTAAAGATGTCAATTGAATCAAAGCTGGACGAAGATTTATTGAGTTCGAGGTCAAATATACATTTTGTGATGTTTTTATTCGCATTTGATACGGTGCTTGATGTGACCAAGGTTTTTTTTTAATCGGCTGATCCTAATGTGCTATTTATAAAACTGACATTTTCCCGTTTATTATGCAATAATATTTATATCTTCTATGGTTTAACATTTAACAAGGTAATGTTACTAAATATTTGGAAAATTAATCTAATCAGAACGTTGGCAGATGGGTTATTAAGCTAAACTCATCTACATTCGTTTTATAATGAACACGTAACAAATAGAGAAAATAAGCAAAGTAATCCTAAATTCATTATTTGGTCGGGTTGAGTAAAGGAGATTAATCGATGCAAATAACCCATAGGGTCAATAGAAACACCATATTTTTTTAAGCTCCAGGATAAATGCATTCTCAAAACCCTGCATTAAACATCAGTATTAAAAAAACGCGATTGATAATCATTGGATGTTAACAGATTCTACTACCGAAAATATTTTTACTAAAGTCAAGTGATTCTTTGCCGTAAATATAAAATTGTATTAAATAGATCCAACCTTTTCCCAAACAGTGTTATTTCATGGTTCACGTAGCTTAACACCATTATCGCCGTATTAATCGATTTGAACCCTACTATTGTCGAGGATCCTATCGTTCATCCATTTTATTTCATTGTACGAACCCACACAATTTACTTTTTACCCTTTTATATTTTTGAAACATTTTTAATTTAATTAACCAGTGCAATGTAAACCTTAAGATAAGGGCATAGATCTTATTTCTGAATACTGTAAATTATTTACAGTTAAACGTATTTAATATTCATGGGAATGTATACGTAGCCTATAATTTGGTAGCATTCAATTTATTGAACAAAAAGACATCTGTCTTTTGAATAAAACAGTTTGTTTAAATAAAAAAAGAAAAACACACGACGCTATTGATTTTTTAATAAATTAAAAATATTCATGATACGAATACCAATGAAAATATAACGTGACCTTAATGTTTGATGAAATCAAATTGTAACCCAGATACTCAGTGAGACAGATTCATTACTCTATGGCATTTGCTCGACTGATGCCAGGCAAATTGGATAACGTGAAACTTTAGGTTGAAAAAAACTAGGACAAAATAATTAAATCCATATAATTAAAAATGACAGATATTTTTCATTAAGGGACGAATTATTTTTATTTTAAAAAGGATGTTAGATTTTAAGGATATCTCCTCTCATAGGCTTATCCATAAATATTATAAAGAGAAAAGATATGTATTTTGATAAGTATTGAAATAATTAAAAAATTACTGGGCGGCGGGTGGAGTCGCGGGCTACAGCTAGTCCGTAATAATATGATTTTACGACAAGAGTTTTGTACAGTCAGCTTCATATATTTGTATGCATATGCTTGTACCTACAAGGCTTCACAAACTTGTATACGCTCTCGGTTTGAAACTAAATATGCATGCTTCCGATTATACATGCTAGTATTTTTAAACCATAGAAGTTTCTAAATTTTAATATATGTATACATTTGTGCTGCTTACTGTACAATTAAATCTATTAAGAGGCAATAAAACTCGCGAAGTAGAATTGAAAGATGAAAGTACGTAGACTGTGCTACAAATATTTGCATATCTTTCTATACGTCGCGTAATTCTTGTAGCATAAAATTCATTTCTATACTTTACCACAGAAAAACGTTTGACCATTGGCAGAATTCATAAAAAGTAACAATAGTAATCGGCTATAAACCTCGATATAAATACGATGAACATTTTTACTCGTGCAAAGGAATTTTCCTCGTTAAAATGCTCAATAGACTACAAAAAGTCTCAAATACTTAGAGGCAGGAACGATCAACAATTTTAATTTAAAACTTGATTAGGGAAAAGCGAGACGCCATTAAAAGGACCCCGAGCTATAATTTTAATGCGAAACTAGTGCTATTATTTTTATTTCAATAAAGCTCGCTCCACGACGTCATCGGCAGAGAAAAAATTCACCAATAATAAAATTATCGGGAACCGCCCGGCCATTAAACGCAGACCGGCCGTGAAATGTGGAGCTGGCGGCGAGCGACGCGGAGCGGGGAGACGGACTCGAATTGATTGTTTTATCTAAAGGAGAGAGAAATATAATCCAAAGGAAGAAAATACTTTAAAGAATAGATATATAATTTTCTGGAAAATTTAATTAAGGATACTGAACTATAGAAGTCTTTTTAAGTTAACAGCTGACGATCGCAAACAATCCATGCTATGTGTTATGTCTTGTATTACCCTACTTTAATGTGATTTGATATGAGAATTTCTATGAATTTTTAATTTGCATTACCAAAGTAATAAAATATTTATTATCCATTAATATAAATAAATTGCAACCATTGCGTTTACAGTTTCATTGTGACATGACACGTCGGTAATTGAGGTGTGAATATTAAAACAACTGACGCTATTTGGCATAACTAATGTCAGCGGAAATTATCTAGATAAATATTAAACTATTGCTTTTTCCATCAGTGTAATTTAGTACAGAGTTTTATTTATTAACAAAAAAATTATTTCAATATGATATTTCTCCCATATTCTTTATACGATAGATTAAAGTTAAGTTACCTCAATTTAATGAATGCTAACCCGCTCTAGCAATGTGCGCGCTGCCTTATCGACAGTATTTATGCCTGCTTTATGCAAAGAGCTTGCGGAATTTTCTAAGCCAAGTTTACGAGAGCTCCATTCATTCTGAAATACTGTTGCCGTAAATTTGAAGTACTGTAAATTTATTTCTATTTACTTCGCGTAAATAAAAAGTAAAAAAAAAACTCCATTGTTTACAATAAATTTTTCAGACAGAGAATTTGGAATGGAATTGAAGGTGCCCTTATCTAGTTGCTATTGTAGACTTAAATGTCGTTTCAATAATAGACTGTCTCGTGCCCTAAAAAGAATCGCGATCTGTTTGTTTCAATTAAGCAAATTAATATTCCACTCGTCAATAAAACAACAAAAAAATGTGCTTCATCAAAGTTCGCAATGCGAATACAATCGGCTCCTAATTTGTTCCAAACTTGCGATATCAGCTAACATCTGTGCGTGTCTAGAATTTTTAACAACGCCGTTGTAATTGAGGGGCAGGCAGACCGCCCACCGAACAGACGACAAATGAAAAGTCGCCGCCAATTAATTACGAGACCCGGCGAGGGCTCGTGAGAACTGTTCGTGACTTGGCTCCAGTTATGAGAGGAAACGCGAATTAAATAACTATTATGATTTAAATATAACATTTGCCGTACAAGAATGGTTCCGATCCCGCGGCATTTAAATTCCATAGTTGACTATCGAATATGGCGAACACATACATATCTGAACCGAAGTCACAGTTATTTAAATACTGTATTTGATATCTTTTTTTTTTTATAACATAAGGTGGCAAACGAGCAAGCGGCCACCGGAAACCGCTAAAATGGCGAAGCGACCGCTGCCCATAGACATCCGCAATTGCAGATGGGTTGCCTACCCTTATACGACGGAGGAGGAGACACACATAAAGAGGTTATTCCCCCTTTCTATGCATCTCCTCCACCGTCAAATCCACTTCCTCTTCTCAACCTTTCCTTATAAGAAAAGAATATAATATATAATATAATAGAAGAAATATCTTAAATTAAATCATTTTATCTAGTGTGTACAGCGTAAAATATTATTTTATACGTGGTGGTAATGTTTCTTAACTTAAAACTACCCTATTCTGTCTTTCAATTCTTGTTGAGTTAAACAAACTAAAACAAGTCCAAAATATTAATGGAACAAAACAAGTTTATTGTCAAAAAATAGTATTCTATTGAAAATAACTTAACTGGTACTTTATCAATTAAAAAGTCGTTACCATAGCTTCCGCTTCCGCCCTTAAATTAAATAACTTAATTGTTAGCTTGAAGTAAGCTTATAATGAGCTCATTAAGAACTTTTTGAACTTCGAACTCTTTTCTATAAGCCTATTGATTCTAATCAAATCGATTAAGGCGTAAAATGACGACTTCTCTTAATAAAAGTTTGTTTAGATAAAGTTAGAGTGTATTAACATTTGGACGAAACAAGATATAAAATAATCTATCTACAAATAACTTTTTAATAAGTGATTTGTTCGAAACGTCTATTACACAATACTAAACGCATTCTGTAAAAAATCCATTTAAGTATGTCCCAAATGTAAAGTCTTATTACTAGTAACAATTAATAATTATTTAATAGTTCATATTGATTTACGTAACTATGACATGAAACTATTAATAAAATAGTATATTGATTGCATTTTCAAAAGCAATAGATTGAAATAAGATAAATTCTATGTATTCAATATGGAAATATTACTAACAAAGTTACCATTTACAAATATAGTGAATTATAAGTAAAATATACATGAGGGAATGTACACGTATAGTTCTAAGCCTGAACGCCAATCAATTTAGTTAAACTTATCTAATCAAGACAAGGGATAAATTTGGACCGAATCTCTCGAGTGCACAGAGCAACGAAACACAGAGATATCTAGATAAGATAATTTATGCTTTCTCCAAATAGGAGTAGACGAAGATAGTAATAGCTTTTGAATACTAATAAGGGTTTCTTAGATTCGTTTTATTCACAATTTTTTTTTTGTGCTCTTAATGCAGATTTAATGTTTTTTTACATACTCATACTTATGGATGTAAAAAACTATACAATAATTGTTACTGTTTCTTGAAACAAACCTTTAATAAGTTTAATTTGTTCTAAATATTATTTGTCAAATGAAATGATTTACAAAAAATCTCTACTTCTACGTTACTCTATATTCATGTTGATATAATACAATTCAATTTGCCTATGTTTACGATGGCTCCATTACATCGGTGTATTAATTCTGCACGGCTCAGGAGTTGAGGAGACATTAGATTGAGCGGGCGATAGTTCTGATAGCTGGAACTGGCTTGATTGATGGTCCCCGCCCGTGTTTACACAGATCTCATGATATCGAACTTGATTTATTTCACGCTCACTAAATTAACTATTATGAACACAACGTACTGTTTAAAGTTGGACAGAAAATCTATTTGAAATAAGAATTTTAAGTTTTGCGTTAGATAATATTTTTCGGAAACTTTATGCCGTAAATAACTTAAGAGTCTGGTTTTATTTAAAGGAACTGTAGTCAAAATGGTCTAATTAATTTTCAGATTATCTTACAAATGTTATAAATGCGAAAGTTTAGATGGATGTTTGTTTGTTAGAGTTTATAGCCTATACTACTTAACGGATTTTGATGAAATTTGGCATAGACTATTGTCTGTAAGAACACCTGCTTTTGTTTTTTTTTTATACTATAAACAATTGAATCAGTTTCTGTGACTTCGGTATAGACAAACTAATGATCCAAGATGCAAAAACCAGTGCAAGCAATATGCGCTTGTCGGGCACACGGTCTACACTTGTTAGGCCGCCCGGCGACACGTGCGAGCGTAATCGCACGCCACGCGTCAAATCCGACGGACGTGACAATTTCGAGTGCGAAATTATATTTTTTTTGCTTAGGGGCGTTAGCAATTATTTGCATTCGGTTTGTGTTTCTCTGACACATCTCGGTTACAGTATTTTTATTTGAAGATCTTTGTTTGTTATTTCTATAAGACTGCTTTTGCAGTAAGATATTTTTGATTCTAGAATATTTTGCTGCTCTTTGCACAAATATATCGATATTCTCAAAAAAAGCTGGAGTTTTGTTGTTACAAATAAATATAAATTTAAATTCACGTGAACTGGCTTGGTCGAATGTTTTTCTGTAATGCTTCACTGGTTAGAACGATGCGTTGGTAATCACGCGTCTGTCATATAGCGTGATAGGCAAAGGGTGACGTGACAGGCGACGTGAGGGAACACTGCGTGCTCCCGACGTGACGCCCGGCACGTTTGGGTAATGGAGCCTTAACAATGTCTTAAGTCGAGATGAATTTTTGGCATAGAGATTTCTTGGGAAATATAAAGACATTTGCGTAATGAAGATGTGCTCGGATTGTTACAGCTTATGTTGGTTAAATGTATTATTTTAGGTAATTCGCATATACAGATATTAGAATTAAAATATGAAAGAAAAACTTCTTTTTCTTTTTAAAATAATCATGAAATAAGCACTAACATTAATTTTAGAAGTTATCTATCGATGCATATGTAAGGAGAATCGGTTATCAATTTTCTAGAGGTCCAAACATTTTCTATACAGAATACACAAGTTATTAAATATTTTACATTTGTCTAGTTCTGCTAAAAGCGTTCAAAAGCCGATACATATTTTAGGAATAGGTGTACACATACCGGCGTCCCTGTCGGTGCGGGCAACGCCACCAAATTGCAATGTCTACTCGAGCGAGGTGACGGCCGCGGCGCCTGTCATTGCGATTGATGCTGGAAGCGACAGCTTGTTGTACGATATTTACCTCTCTTCCATTAAGAAAATTTCTTTTAGATAAAACTCTTACACGAATACATTTTCAATATTATACCTTGGAGCCACCACACTTTTGCTCCTTTTACTTAATTCTATGTAATTTCTTCATACAATCATATTCACATTTAATTACAAAAATCTCCGTTAAAAATGAAAATTAAAAATAGAAAACATTCGTATTTAACATTACACGGTACGTGATAAAAAAAAAAGATTGGAATATATACAATACCTACTAGTTCGTTCCCCATTACGGAGATAAGATCCCTACATGGATACGACGAGTATGCGTTAAAAAATTCACCAGGAGTCCGGTCGCTCCGGTCGCGGCGTGCACCGCTGGACCCGAAGTAGATATCGATCGACGACCAAATTTTTACACACACATTCCCTACAGTAACAGAGTGATGCTTTTCCATATGCAAATTAGTTTGTGTCCCCTGTTTAAAAGTGATGCTGTTTGTTTTGGACGTCGGAGTGTCTGTATGGATACGTCTAAATTTATTGCGCGCTCCGCTTGGGGTGTTGAATTGTGGGCTTTTACGTAATTTGTACAGCGCGATTTTGTTTGCTTTGTCATTTATAAAACATTCCCTAGCGCAAATTGATTTGGTGATACATTATTGTTTATTTTTAGATAATTAGTCTTTGTATTGTTTAATGTTCCTCTGATCTTTTTGGACTTCAATAATGCTAGATTATTACAGAATTACTGCTGATTTATTCACACTAGTAATGTTAAAATACATTATAAAAGGCAAGTATGTGCAAAGGACCCTTTCAGCACCAATTTTAATATTTCACCAATATTTAGACACGCCTTCACCAAAACAGTATCAAAGTTGTTCTAAACATGCCTCTAAACTATAATTAATAAACGTATAATAACAATTGAGAGCGCCATTCGTTATGCCGGAGTCAAAATCATCGGGGGAGCGTGTATAAAGGCAACACTTCATATTTGTTATTATGAGGAGCGCGCGGGAGGGTGCCATTCATATTCAAATTACTTTCAAATCTACAACTATTATTATCCCCAAACCATTGTGCTGGTCCTCAGGGACCTATATCATTATTCCTGGGCGTCGTCCAAATCAGTCGCGAGGCAGCATTGTCGCGGCCCGGCCCTGGACAACGCGTGGGCCAAATTATTGTCACGAGGGTGATTCGAAAACGTTTTATTTCACTTAACTGCCTGTTTACCATACGCGTCCATTTATTCGGCATGTTTTTAGGTTTGAACGCGTGACCCAAAAATTACAATACATTGAGAATTTCAAGATGTGATTTACTGATTCTCGGAAAAAAACGAATTTTAAATAAGGTCCGATGTTAATAAATTTTCGGGTGGAAATTATAGAGTCGGACAACATCCATTAGTAATAAAACATTAGAGCCGTAGATTTGAGAATTCATCGGCTCCTTTACGGAGTAATTTATGTGACGGTAAATATTTTTATGTTCCATTAATGTTCAATTGGATTCTGGTATCGAATTTTGTAATGCGAGTGGCGCCTGAATACCGCGTCACAGGCGGACGTCCCTACAATAAAACTCGTCCCGAACAAATATCAACTTTTAGCACCCACACCACACTACATCTGCGTTTGTTTTTTTAAATAAGCATGTTCTGTTTTGTCAGGATTGACTTCGCTAGCTTTTGTCATAATATTGACTTCACTGGCGTTGTTAAAATTAATTGCTACAAATCCAAGTTAGTAAAACTGTTCATTTATTTCGCTGCCTTATCAGTCAACGATCAAGTGGGTCTTAGCCTATGACACGAGAGATCAAAAAATGTTTAGAATAATGTAAAATGACACCTTTAATAGTAAAATAATTATGGAGTCATTCGAAGTAAAAATTAAATCTTCTCTTTGTATTAGTTGTCTAAATTTTTTAAAACATCGTCAAGTCTTCCGCCAGCACTTCATTAATTCGTTTATTCGCCGCAAATAGCTTTGGGAAACCAAAATCTGTCATCGTGCCAACAAAACTTCAAACCTCCACCGTTCTGCGAAAACAGACGGCACAAAAACACTTGGACACGTGTTTAGAATTTCAACTTACCGGTCGCGTGTTGGGGACGAGATTTTTTTGTCCTTTCGATAGCCTCCTGAAATAGTATTTATAGAATTTATTATTCTCGTAGGGACGTTTAATGGTTAAAATTATTTTAGTTTACGAACTGCATGGGCTAGCATCGTATGGTTATTGAAATTTTTCAGCACATAAAATTTTATTGCTAGCTAAAAAATTACTTTTTATTGCTGTTATATCTGGAAAGAGTTTATTAACTAGACAAGTCTTATTTGTGATGATGTTTACATATATTAAACAAAGCTTTATTACTATTACATCGATTTCTATTTAAATTTGTTCCAATCAGTAATATTATCGTATATTTAAACAGAGAAAGTCGTGTCGCAGAGACCACACCTACAATAATAATTGTGACTTGTAATGCATGACATGTAGGCAAGGCAGGGGAAGGGGCGCTCATGACATTCGGATTAGCCATACAAACAGTTATCGAGTAAAAAGGCCATGATGCCACATTATAAACTCGTATCGCCGCGCGTTTCCGCTGATGGTGTTAGAATGATAAATTCCGGATATGACAAAACCATAGCCATTGTTTCAAAGCTAACAATGCAGACAGACAAACAAAAAAATAAAAGGGCGCCCGGAGTGAATAAATCTAAATCGCATTTAAGTCGAGAACTGGTCCAAGGGTCCTTTTCGTTTTGTAGTTCTCTTAATCTTTAGAAAGCGACATGGCTCGTTTAGAGAATCAGCTTTTGACTTGCCATAATAGGTAACGGATTTTTGAACCAGAATTTAAATCGACGCGGACGAATGGATTATGTTTATTATTGGAATTACTTAAAGAACGACCGTTTTATCGATTTTTTAATATACCTTTTTTATGGGTTACTGAAACAATAATAACTTTTTTTTTAATTTCATAACTTACAGTTACATTTCTACGCAGTGTATTTTCTAAATCTCCTAAGGTCTGATCTCATGCACTTCAATGAATTTATTCCATTAAGCAATGCTCTTAGTTAAATTTACATCTGCTTCGTTATGTCAAAAAAGCCTTTTAAATGAACGTGCCTTATCGGAGTGAACGTCAAACGTCAGTATTTGCTAAAAGCCATCTGCGAATGCGTCCAATTAAAGAGACGGGCATGCAGGGCTAAACCAGACCGGAAATATAATAATGAAATGATGTACTTATTAAGAGAATAAAGTCAATTGTAATACAATTTTAATTACTTCATCAACTTTCTCCTTATTCTACTCCCGTAAGGTCGGCGCGACAGGTTTTTGTCCTCCAAATAACTCTATTATACGTCATCTCAGTCATCACACCCTTTTTGATCTTGTCATCTTTTACGCAATCCATCCATCTCTTTCTAGGTCTACCTCTACTGATGTAGGTCTACCTCTATGATCTGCAAGGGCCAGACTCATAACTAACGTTCTCCTTGTAACATGCGATTTAGCCCTCCTCATAACATGTCCATATCATGTTAATCTTTTTTAAACTTTACATCTTTTTTTATTAACTTTATTAGACCAACGAACTGAGCAACGAATTGACGAAGAAACTGAGGCTTACGTTCAGTGTCTTCCAATATCTAAGGCTGATAATGGTGATAAATCAATGATAGATTCCCCGAACGTTTCTTTGAGCAGTTCAACATTGCATAATAATAACAGGACATACTCGTATTAAATAACCACTTCTTTATATTATATTCTCTTTGTTTGAAGCTACTGTGTGAAAGATCACCAGCGAGTTTATCTTGGACGACCTTTAACCTAAAAGAATTTCATTACGCACAGTGACTAATGCATCAATACATCATCTAGATACGCGAGATGAAAACATTCCCGGCGGCCGACACAGAGATAAAGTGTTACGTGTGTCTTGAACCATTTAAATATAATAAATTGCTTGTAATTTAAGCCGCGATAACTCTGTGTTTGCGTTAAAGTTTAGTTTTGAGATTGAATTTGATGTCAGCAATGTTTACAGACGTACTCATAATATTAAAAGAAAATTTCAGATTTCGGGAAGATTTATTTACGTTGCTGTTACGAAAATCGCATTAAAAAAGTATCTGTCTGTTCGCAAGCCGCGTTTGTTCCGAGTAATCTCCGAAACGGCTGGACCGATTGCGACCGGACATTCACTGAAAGGTAGCTGACATAGACGTCCAGTGCTTGGACGAAGTCGCGGACAACAGCTAGTTCTAAGTAAAAGTAGAAGCGTATGGACAATAGAAGTACGTACAGTAAGATAGAAGTGAAATAATTCTAGTGTATATTTGTAAGAAGTACAAGCAGTTTCTTTAGTGAAGCTAAAAGGATTCGCTATAAGCTGTTGAGTTGAGCAAATTGAGTGCTGTTTACCTTATTGAATGACACTTAATAGATAGTGGTCGAGAGCGGAGAGCCGTCAAGTGAGTTGGGGCTCACCGGGCTACGAGCACCTGTCTATCATAGATTGTATAGCTACTACCTTAATCAATTGGAAAACATCTTGACATGTGTTTTGAACTTCTTTTATTTGCATCATTAACATCTGTACTAATATTAGAAAGATTGGTATTTTTGAATTGTGGTATATACTAGCTTTCGCTCGCGAATCCGTCTGAATTAAAAAACAAAAGTGAGTAACCTATGTGTTCTTCCAAGCAATCTTCTACATCTATACAAAATTTCATCCAAATCCTATCAATCGTTGAGGCTACAAACTGTTAGTATGATTAAAATAACTCAAAAACTACTAGGCCGATTTAACAAAATCTTTCATCATTAAAAAGCTACGTTATCGCTGAATAACATGGGTTATGTTTTTTTTACTATTTTTTTTAATTTCATTTGTTCGATGTCGCGAGTTACAGCTAGTAAACAATAATAATATTGTTGACTTACATTTAAATTGATTTTGAATACAGTTCAATTCAAGTTTCTTATTCACTAAATTATTTTAACTTAAATTACGATTAGGAAAATAAGCGACGATTACAAGTTTCTTCACGGTATTAAAACGTTTAAATCCATTATCTACACATTTTTTAAAAACTTTATCTAGTCTCCAAACGCATCTAGTCCGGAAGTAATTACATCATAAACCGCGTCAGGTGCAACAAACAGTGTTATAAACAAGTCAGCTGACATGTTTGATTAGGGTCGGAACACTGTCAGTGCCGATAAACATGTTCCCTTGAGAATATTTCGAGTTCACTTAACCTCGATTTATCTTGTTCAATAACATTCCTGACACTGTAAAGTCGAAGTCTAATAGAAAATGTGATAAACTATTAATTTGTGTTTACGTCTTTGTTCGCAAAGAATTAAAAAAAAATACTAGGCTAGTTCTTCCAGATTATGTTTTTTATGCCAAATTTCAACAAGATCCGTGAAGCCGTGTTTGACCAGACTTTTCCTTGTGTTTTTTGTTTAGATTATGGGCCTGCCCCACCTGGCTCAGATAGGTTAAAAATGACGTCACTATCAGATAAGGGAATTGGATTGTTTTAAAAAAAAATACAATTTGGTGGGACAGGCCCTAAATCTTAAATCAAGATTGATAATAATAATCCTATAGTCATTTCAGTAAACACGTTCTTTTTCTTATTAATTAAAAATTGATCAGCGCGAAGATTTTATCCTATGTAAATTTTAGCGTATGCTTTTTTATTGTTCATCTTCTCTTATGAGATGTTTAATCAAATCCTGTTATCTCCGATAGCTATAAAGGCGATGTACTAGGCGTGGTTATAATTTCGTTATCAACACATCTCTTTTGGGCGCCGACGCAACTTTTTATGTTCCCCTTTGTCCTATCTCACGGACATCGACATTGTTTTCTTTTAACGGTTGCCTCACTCCCGACAACTTGTTCGGGGGATCGTTTCGCTAAACTGTTATTATACAAGCGTTCGGACATTTTTATGCCTTGAACCCTTAGGATCGAATTGATTGGATGATCAGATCTTTTCAATTCAAATTAATTATTTGAAGGTTAGTTTGAGTTTTTTTGTATTAGTAACTTTAGGTATTTAAGTGGAAAATGTATGTCATAATTGTAATAATACATCTCAAGTGGTAATCATACTTCATACTAATATTATAAATGCGAAAGTTTAGATGAATGGATGACTGTATGGATGTTTGTTAGAGTTTGTATCCTAAACTGCTGGACGGATCTCAATGAAAATTAATACATATGTATAGGATAGTTTGGAAGAACACGTTTTCTTAATTACACGCGGACAGAGTCGCGGGCGAAAGCTAGTTAATAATTTTCAGAAAAGCTTGGTTAAATCAATACATGAATTGCCGTTTTTGTGCTTAGATTACTTACTGGTAAAGTTTGTAAAATAATATTAAATAAAAAAAAATATGTTAAGTTTAATTTTACAAAATAGATTAAACTAACAAACCGCTAAATTCCATGTCGAATTGATTGAAACTCAATAAACAAAGAACAAAGGTGAATAAGAAATCGACCGAATAATCCCGATTCAACAACACCGACAGACTGTTTAAGGAATTTCAAGATCTGAAATTCTAATACGAAATCAATTTTGTTTTTTACTTACCAAAGCATCCACACACGACTCCTAATTTATCTAATGAAACTAGCGTTAAGAGTATTTTTACATCGACCACCGACAATCGCTCAAATCTCGAAAGCAGGTATAAAACGTCCGAAAGCAAAACAATAAAAATCCACCCGTTTATAAATATTCATCTCAAACATAAGAGCTGAGAGGGGAGCAAAGTGCTAGATATATGGGGTTTGTCAAAGAGAAAAGTAATAATAATTTTTATATGTCATTACGTATGTGAAATGTTCCCGCGTGAAAATTTGCATGGCAGAGGGAGTAAGAGGCCCGTAATAAATTATATCTCAAGCTTTAATAATCGCGTTTGAGATTTCGTAACGCTAAGACGTTTCACGCTTTTATACACATAAATACAATTTTCAACAATAAATGTAATTCAAATTAAATCGCCACTTAAGTGATTCCAAGTGATAAAATTTTATATTAAATAACAAATATATTAGACTAGCTGTTCCCGTGCGGCTTCATCCACATGCAATTATGAAAATTTTATTTTGTTGTTTACATTTGTCAAATTATTAAAAGTAAATGCCAAAATGACATGACATAATGACAAATCATGGCAACCTTGCTTCCTTGATGTTGGCAGCAACTTATGGTCTCTTTCCCACATTAGGATTTTTATCCAAAATATTCACCCCCTGAGTTTAATGGCGTGAAAATATATAGCCTAAAATATAACGTAAGTGTAGGGCTTTTTATTAAAATAAGAATTATTCAAAAATATGCTGTAATTGCTGACATCTTACGCAACAAAGAAGTGTGTATTTACGCTTTATTATAATAGTATAGATACAGAAGCAATTATACAAAAAAGTATAACGATACATTTCTGAACAACAATAAATAAAAAGTTTCTATTTTAGAACGGTTATTTAATTTAAAACTGAAATAGAAATAAATTTGTGGACCAAGCGATCCGTAATAGAAGTTCCCGAATATCAAACATGGTCGACTAACAAAAAAATATACAAGCCAAAGTTTTTTTCAATATCCCAAGTTTACGTGGGTCGTGTTTTGTGCCCACCTTTTTTATTTTTAGGGACATTGATTGATTGAACCTTATGGTACGTCTATGAGAATCTTAGCAGGGTATTGTTTTTTGTGGAATACAACCGTTTTCTGACCGTATTCGGTTTCGAATTAATTCCCAAATTTATTATATCTTCATCTCTATTATCGATTTTCATCCATCTAATATGTTTGCTTTACAAATGTTAAAATTGTTTTTGTATTGATTCTATTTTTACCTTTTGATAGAACGATGGAATGTATCGTGTAAAAATAATTTAACTTTAAAAATTTGTCATCGAATTTTAAAGTTTCTTTTACTTTCTACTTTAGATTTTAATAACTGAACAGTAATCTGAACGCTAGATAAAGATGGTAATCGCATTTATTACCATTGCAATTTTATATCGTAACTAGGAACATTTTACAGCTGTTTTGGTCTTTGATCGTTCAAAGATGGTAATACTGAACTTCTCTTAAAACTGATAACTAGAAATATTAAAAAAAAAAGCAACGTTCCAAATTCAAAATGTATCCGATAACGTACGAGTAAAATACAAATAGCCATCAAAGAATGTTTAAAGCTAAGCACATTGAATTACAATTGCGTTCCTCAATATTTTTTTCAATCGAGATCCGTCGATACGAGTACGTCAGTACGAAGAGATTGTCGTTAAAATTCCGGACGTGTAATTTATTGTAATGATTATGATACCACTTGTCGATATTTTGATAGCCACAATCTGGCCTTTGCTAAAATATTCGAGGAGATTGTCGTGTCAGAAAAAAATCGGATGATGTATCCGTCTCATAAATTAGTTTGAAACGATTGCAATTAAGCTTGTTAGTTTAAAGGATTTTTTATGTGTCGCTTTTTGTGAGAATTAAATATCAATTTTGATATTATCAAAGATTATGCTTTTAGAAGTCGAATGTGCTTGTAATTAGTTAGCAACCTTTTGAAAAATAAACGTAATCTTTTAACCGTTCCGCTATTTTGAAAAAATAATTAGTAACCTGTGCTCTTCCAGAGTATGTGCACAACTATACCAAATTTCTTCGACAGCCGTTTAGAACATACATAGTAAAAATCTGTCAATTCAAACTTTTATAATTAGTAAGAAGTAAAATTTTATAAATAATAATATGGATTGTGAAATTAAGGCTCCATAAAATTGTCTTGAATTCGCGTAACATCAAAATTCTGCGTCGCGAATAAAATTGAGTGTATCGCCTCCGGGCTGGAGGGAACAAATAGCCTCTTTACCCCAATCTCTCAAGTGTCCGACAAGAATTTTATACGTTATTTCACTCCTTACTTTTTCCGTCTTTGTCCCACAAACTTTAAATTGCCCTCCTAACTGAATACTGACAATTATTCTTGTCCGACTACTCTTTAAGTAAACTTTCTTACGTTAAAGAATTGTGTGGTAATAAACTTAAGTAATGTTTTCTCCTGCAAACAAAGTTGTTCTAATTTGTTAGCAAAGGAACATAACGTAAGTTTCTTCTAAATTTACTGACAATCATTTACTCACTTTAACACACACTCACACACATTAACTCACTATATAAATTAATTCTCTGCGTCCAAAAACCATGCAGTGTTTCAAACTATACAGTGATCCAAAAAAAGTATCATTGTTCAACTAAGATTAGTTGCATTTGTAATTCAATATTAATTTAATTATACCCTCTTTTTTATTTAACTAAATTCTCTTATATTTCATTTTTTTACTAGAACCAGTTTATAGCAATTTAAGAAAATTCGTTGCATGAAAATCGAACACAATTCTATAATGAATAATGTACATAAAAGTGACGCCAATAGAAACGAATTCAAATATTAAAAAAAAAAAACCTTCGTCTAATTCATGTACATGATATATATGATTCTAGTGTTATGAACTACGAAATACAAGTGTAAACAGTAAGGAGTTTGCGACACAAGTCGTGTCTTAAATTATGGCACCAGTAGTTCTGTCGGAACGCCCTCGGGAGCTGCATTAAGAGAACGTATTAACGTTCAACATTTAGACAAGGAATTTCAGCTCAAAGTATGGTAACGTAAATTATACCGCCGTGTTATACGCAGTACAGTAAGGGAGTTGTTTGTTTTATTATTCTAAGAGGTATTTATTTTAAAATAATCAATTCTCAGTGGTATATGAAATTATGAAGTAATTAACATGAATAAATTGACTAAAAAGTGAGAGTTTTAAAGGTGAGAGAATTTTCTGTTTAAAATAATCGTGATATATCGACTCTTGTTGAACTTGACATATAAATTTTATCAAAGTAAACAAAAAAACACCTAAATGTGAAGTAATCTTAGAGGCCATTCATATGTAAAGTAAACACAATTCGCGGGCCCATTAGGTAAGAGGGAAAACGAGATAAATCTCAGGCAACAATGAAAAATTGGAACATAACGGGGCCGTACGTGACACGGCCGCTGGTTGCCCCGGGCTGGAACTTTCTTGGAAACATAGCCCTTCTTTGGACATGAACACTTAGTCAAGACGCGCCCCAGACAATTGCATCGATCTCTTAGAATAATTATAATGTCAACTCGACATTGTTCATATTTTCAATTTCATTAGTGTTTAGATTTGATTTCTTTTGATTATCTTTTATTTGTACTGTAATTGGGAATATTCTAATATTGTAATATTTGTGTGATTGCATAGGTGTTTTTTTTATTTGGCATCAATCTACTGAATATCCCTCACCTAAGGCGTTTCTTCGATTGTTTGATTTATGTTATTTCTCTGGAGAATGTTTTATTTTTACTCATGCCATATATTTGTTGGGATTCGATGGCGCAGTTTTTCTTTATTTTCCCCTTGTTTCCTTGTTATATTTCACAAGTTGTAAGCCGGTTGTTCTCTGGCTTTAATAAATCATAATATTTTGTAGCCGCGGCGAGCCGAGCTCCCGTCCGCGGGGATTAGCAATGATGTTTTATTTGACGGGAACGTCTTTTGAACTGGATACAAAAGAAAAGGTGAATGAAATGAACGTTAAATGCGGCTGGGATGTGCTCATAGCCTTTTTGTCTATTCTATTGTTATTGGCTACCATATTAAAGTGAATTACATGTTAATAGTCAACAAATGATGTACAAAAGAGATTTTACTTCTGTTTACTAGTTATCACTGTACTAATCCTCCGTTGTCGAATATTTCTCTTGTAAAATCCGTACACTCAAACGTTAGTGATTCGCTTTGAAGTGTGATTGAGCTAGTGAAATTATCGGAGCAACTAGACGTACCGTTCTGTCTCAATGTAACGGAGGGAAATTCGTATCGGCAGACTTTATGGTCCAAAATATTGTCAAAGGATTCAAATTCATGAATTCAAATTCCGTGAATTGCAAGCTGTATGAACGTTTCTTACATTTTGTTAATGTTTTCAATAATATTTTAGCATGTGGTTAACATGAAATTACTTTAACCGATTAGTATGTTTCAAATGAGAAACACATAGAAACAAGTTTGTCTTTAACATTGATTATGTATTAATAGCTTCCTATCAATAGTTAAACTAAAATGCAAATTAATTATGCTCTCTAGACGTTGCAGTGAATATTTAAATACGGAAAATATGTGTGTAAAAGCCTTAATGGCTTCGTCCCAACGAGACGCAATCAAGTGCTGAGTGGAATGGCTGCAGCGGGACATTAAGGCGAAGCGCATACTAAGCTATGACTTTCAAGTTATTATGAATTTTAATGTCTCATCTTTTTGTTTATACGTATGATACAGGGTGTTACGAAGGGTGGAAGGATGGCAAATAAACTTTATTAGATTTGTTTATTTACATTTTCATGATTGACAATTTTAGAGTATATGTTGTGTACCTTGTTTTTTTTTTTGATATCCTAACAAAAAAGAAGTATTATGTTAAACGTAGATGTATCTATTGTGTAGAACCTAAATAACATTTGCCAAAAACTAGCATTTTTGTTCCGCCATAGAACTATATAAAAGTAAATGTCCAGCTGAAAAAAATGTTTATTTTAAAATCTAAATGTTATACGATCCATAACTCACCTGTACAAGCGTTGAATTCGAGTCATATAATTTGCAATTTCTTTATATTAAAAAACATATAATTTTATTAATCTCTCGCGCTACTCCCCGCGGCTGCTTTCAGTCGGCCGACTGATGCTTTTACGACTGTAACATGGAAATACACGTAGTGCGTTACTTGATATACCTTTAAGAAAAATCAAGCTTTTTTGCAGCTTTACCCTTTGGAATAAGGTTGATAATCGATTGTGTGATAAATTGTAGTACCCGGCTCTTATTGCTCGGGTACCTCGTATCTGCGTAACATATAATTAGAAGTTGATTACTTCTCATACTTTGATTCGGGGTCTATTTTACGATAATGGGCGAGGTGTTAGCCGCTTGTTGGTCTTAAACATAGTGATTAGCGCAGCTCGCCAACTTCACGTACGTAAATAATTGAATTCATTTATAGAATGGCCTAAGGCAAATATGAGGTATTTTTGCAAGTTACTGCGAGAGCCCTTATTCATTGGACTTTTTGTACTGGTTTAAAGATATCTGTGGTTATTATTATTGAATCTTGAGGACTTGAAAGTAAGTTGAAGACCTCAAAATAAGGCACACAGATTCGTATCCCAATATAAATCCACTTTATTGCCTTTAGCAATAATAAATTGAATGAAAAATAAATTGCAGACGCCTTCATTCTAAAAACATCTTCATAGCAGATGAATCTACGAGTTAAACCGTTAAATTTCATGATTTAAATATCAGTATAAATAAAAAGCTAGCTTTAAAAAATGATAACCACAAAAGCTTACCATGTCTAACGGATAATATAATTCAAAACAACTACTTAACGTAGAGAAATTAACTAAATTCTCTAACGATAGACATTTTATGTTAAACTCTTGTCACATTATTAAATATAATGCCACTACGTCATCATTATAAAGATTTCCTGCAGCGTCGTGAACTTTGACCGTGTGACTGTCCGTCTGAAGATATAACTTGCGCCCACGCAGCCCTGGATCCGGTTGTACCTCAATATGAAAGGTTTATCATAAAAATATGTTAACGTGATATTGGTGACCCATAGATAATCTCGGTAACCTTATTTCAATAGATTTATTGTAAGCCTACATAAACCACGTAATTTTTAACTTAAATATAATACCTTACTGGTATAAATAAATAAATGCTTTATTATTTGGTTCTAATTAAAAAAAATACATTTTAAGAGAGCATTGACTCCTGCACTAGGTTCCTCTGTGCTGTAAGAGCCAATCTCTTCTCCATTTAAAGAGAAGATCAAACAAAAGTGCCTAAAAAAAATGGTCTTTTCTATTGTTGGTAAAGAACTTAACACAAAAAAAAAACAAAATGAACCAAAACTCTTAAGAGACAAGTACGGTACAAGATAATTTAGCGAGCACGACAAACGCTCAAAGGCGCACGAAAATATCCGATCGCGAAGATCTTAGCGATAAACATAAGTAGGGAACAATGCTAGAGTAATGTAGGGAGCCGCTGGGCGTGGGCATGGGATGCAAATTGCGCGGCGTGGCCGTGGGCAAGGCGTCGTGGGCAGTGGGCAAAGCGTGCGCCGACCGCACCGGTAGCACACGACCGCCGCCGCGGGCCACTGCTTACCACTCAAGTGTTTATTATTCCGACGGCGAAAATACTCAGGCGGTCATGTCTATGGGGAGTTTTAGAGCGTGATAGGTTTGTCTAATTTATGACACGCGAAATTGTTTTCTAACTGAAAATTCAAGTACAAATAGGTCACAAATATTATCCTAGACCAGTTTATAAGGACTTAACTCTTTTGCACCTTAAGCTTTTGAATTTTCAAATAAAATGTAATTGTTTTGAGTTCTTTTCTTAAGCGTTAGATATCTTTTTAACAAAAACATTTAAAAACCAACTAATCTTGAAACATTTCAAGTGTAACGTTGGTTTGAAATTTTTACTGACGTTTAATTAGCCATCGGTTACAGTAAGCGCTCGCTGAGCCGAGGACCGATAGACTGGAAAAAGGAAAAGCTTAGCTCTTCAATACAGCTCAGCTCTTACCTTTTTAGTCTAGACTAGACAGGAGCAAAATAACGTATCATCGAACTAAGGGAAGTATTTAATATTTGTTTCCTTTTTTAATGCAGTATTGATGTTTAATGAAGAATATTCTTATTTAAATCTATAGTCAAAGATTTCAAAACACATTGTAAAAAAAAATACAAATTGTGTTGTGGATTCATAATGAGGTTTATTTATAATCATCACATACTGGCTGTAATCTATACTTCTATACTAGTGTTATAAAGAGAAAAGATTTGTATTTTTGTATGTATTGAAATAACTCAAAAACTACTGGGCCGATTTCAAAAATTCTTTCACCATTAAAAAGTTACGCTATTAGTGAGTAACATAAGGTATATTTTTTAATTTACGCGGGCGACGTCGCGAGCAACAGCTAGTAGTATATAAGTATGTAAAATTTAGAAAAAAGCAACTGACACTTCAGAAAAAGGCTTGTCTAAAAGAACTTGAGAAAATATTAAAGAGTTTACAACAAATTGCATATAACATATGTCGGTAAATTCTTTGAATAACGCGTAGGATTGATGGAAAGTAAGTTTATCTTAAGTACACATGTTAACATAACATAAATTACAAAGTTATTAAAGTTACAATAATAAAAACCGGTGTCCAACTTGCTTTACTAGTCATAATAAAATAAATCGACATCTAATGCTTGTGCCACTTTTATTTCCATAGTAAGGTACTAAAAGAAAACCACTTATCTGGTCGAGACTCCAACACTATTTGTTTATATGAAGAGATAATGTTGATACAAAGTAATATGCTTCTTAGGCAATCAATATTTTCAAATTCTTACTGCGATACTATCTTCTACATAGTACCTATATGTAATTGGGAATACCGTTAACTAGTCCATGGCCTTGAAATAACAGTCACAACAGAAACTAACAAAATTAAAAAAATTCACTATTAGAAAACGCCCAAAAATTTTAGATGCATTCGAAAATGAAATTTTGTTATACACAACCACTTTGTATATAAGTACTTTTTACGAAAGCTAGTTGAATGGAACAGCCTGATCGATTTCTTATAAGAAAGATCGAAAAGGTCAGATTCTAAAAACGAAGTGAGCGCGGAAAAGCATAACCGTTACGAAAGATTACTCTTTAACAAAGGGACCAGAACGCAAAAAAACCTTAGAACGCCCTAATGGAATCTCCAAACTCGATCTATTATCGACGCTTGAGTCACGTAGAATATTAGACCTTTGCATTTGGAATAACGTGAAACGATCGTATTGACGTACAGATCAAAGGGTTTTGTAAGTGCAGATGATAACGAGCAACAAGCCTACAATTGGTACTAACACGTTTACCGCCTATCTCATTACGATTCTAACCGCTAATATTTAGTGGTTTGCAACGCTCATGTCAAATTTGCTCTATTCCTATGTTTTGTACTTTTTCATTTCGGGTTAATTATAGAATTCCTAGGAGTTTATTTTAATCCTAAAAAAGAATCGTGGCTTTCCAGTTATATGAAAGACAAAAATGGCTTCCCGCGGCGACTGAGGTCACTGGGTCACATAAATTTAAGACGACAAAACTATTTAGAAATCATCAAAAATAAATGATAAGACGAAAAATTTCTGAGTTTTTTTAGTTGCATAAATTTCCTAGGTATTTTGCAGTATGAGTTTTACTAAAATTCGTAATATTAAGTCACGAATCGATGTATAGAATACATGTAAATTTTCTTTTGAGTTGCGTCGGTCAAACTTATCCGGGTCTTTGGTATCTGGTCGCTGGTCGCTGGTCTGCAGTAGAATTTTAAGTTAGCAATGTTATTATCCTCCGCGTCATTGGCGTTTTACGTGATCCGCATCCTGGAATTTGAATGGAAAATGAAAAATTACGAATGCAACTCCGTTTGCAGATGTTGTTAACGATTAGACTTGTTTTATGCAGATTCTCGATTAGATCGTGTGAACGAATGATTTAAATAAATGTTTTTATCAACAAGTTAATTTTAGTACAAACTAAGACTTTACATAATTTATCACACAAATTAAAACAATCCGGTATCTTAGTTAGTGTTTCTACAATTACAAAACTTTACATTAGATAATTTACAAGCGTTGATGAGTTCATATCTCCAAACGGTCTCAGTGATACATCACTTGTCATAATTGCTGATAACGAACAGACAAACAAATTTCGAGGGTTAACAATAGTTTATCTGTAGCCACGTATCCGCTATTTATAGTCGACGAAGAAGCGAACGCAATTGATCTCTCCAATAAAACGTCACGACAACGATAGGAGAAGAATAGAAATTCTCTTCAACAGAAGCCGTTTCTGTGCAATTCTTTCGATGTCTGGCGCAAATTGATCGTAAAGAAGCTATAGTCGATGCATTGAAATGTGAGCGTGAAGATCCTCGATGAGAATAAGAAGTGCATTGGTGTACGACGGACGGATGAGTTAAGCTAGGACGTGGTTTGAATAACAATGACGCGACCAGCGATAGTGTCGGCTCGCGCGCACCGCGGACCGGGAGACTAACCACCGGCAAACTGAGCTTTACTGACCACCCACTAAACTTGATAAGGAGCCTTATTATCTCCTTAACTTGTTAGCAGAAAGAATTAAGTCCTTTGAATAGAATTGTCGGCCGGAATTTACAGCATTTCAGAACTGTGTACTTAAATATCCAGATACTTAGTTTTATTGCAAACACTAATGCGGCAAGAAGTATTGGTACTATGTAAAATTTCAATGTGTTTAATTTGCTTGAAGTTCTCGACATTTACTTAGTAAAATTGAAATGACCACAGTAAATTAACACGCAAGTCTATATTTGTATTTTTGATTAAGAACAATGGGCAAAGCAATCAAGATGGCGGCTAAAGCCTACAATTTGTATAGCTTAATTAGTAAAACAGATTCGTGAAGCACAGTAGGAATAAGGGGGAAGCAATCAACGGGGAGCCTTTTAATTATCCCTAAATAATTAGTGGTTAAAAATGTTGGAGAATTTAAAATGCTGAAGAGACCGCGGTTGGAGACTGCGCAGTAACCTCTCTTAGTTTTCTTGATAATAAAATTTATATATCGTATATCTTCTTTTAACGACAATTCTTTGCCTTTATTGTAGAATGGTTATTTCGATTAACCATTCATCGATGCAAGCAACAAAACAGTTGCCATTTTAATTTTAAAGTTTTAGCTCAATGTTGCTGGACATTTTGATATTCTAAGGGTACTCCTGTCTATCAAATGATCACCTTAAATACTAATAAATGCCATAACTGTCAAATAGAGCAGGCACCTTCTTAGATGTTGTCTAGAGCCGCTGTCTATGTAGACATGGGTCTGACATATTAAGTTTGATTTTGATTAGATATGATATCCGTAATCTAATTAATGTGACTGTACTTGATGTGACGTTGATAGGTGGAGATCACCAAACTAACAGACGTCAGTTAAAAACTAAAATAACTTCGGATGAACAAAATAACAACTGGAAACCAATTATATCTTAAAGTAAAAGTACTGACATGTCTCCTTGATGCCAATAAAGAAATAGTGGTAGCAAACAGACAGCTTGCACAATACTAATCTTTAAAGATAAAGCTAAGTGTCCTTTATCTTCACGCCTTTGGGAGATAATATATGCCTGTATTGCTTCCCAAAGGCGTGAAGGTTAAGCATGCGCATGCTAACAAAAGCCATCTGTCATAAAAAGATCTTAGCACCACAGTCCTGTGTTCGCAACGGGTGCGCACATATGGGCCGCAGTTGCACACGGATCGGTTGTAAAACTCATAAGTACGCATTTACGAATCACTGTCAACAAAAAATCACCACCCAGGGCTGGTAAAAAATGCTACTCGAACAGAAAAAGGGTTAAGCGTGGAGTTAATCTGTCTTTGGTGGTAACAAGCTTAATGTCAAAGGGCATTAACAGTTTTGTATGTCAATAGTTTGCCTAGTTATATTGAATTAGGATTTAATATAATCCAGTTACCACTTAACCGAATATTAATGACGATAAAAATAATAAAAAAAAAAAACATTAAAAGAATATACATAAAAATCAAGTAACTATGAACATTCATGTTACTTTAGTGCAACTACGATCAACAAGTGGACAGATGCTCATCATATTGAAGTAAACAAAAGGTTACGAACTGAGATAAATTTTAAAATGTTCACACTTCAAAAAGGTGTTAGATAAAAGTTGAAAGCTAGGAGTGGCATAGAGCTATTATAGAGGGAGCCACGAGAGACGGTGTAGCGTTGACGGATGACGGCTGAGCTCCGGGGCGTCTCTGAGTAATGATCGGCCGACCATTACTCATTACGCGCCGTGACTCGCCGCGCCAAGCTTTTATTTCAGCATCGCACTACTGTTTGCGATGATTTATGTCGCTCTGCGGTGCATTGAGATGTTTACCTTTGTTTAGCTTTTTGTCCCTTAGCGTCTCTCGTCTTACAAATACCAGCATTATGTATTCAATTTGTTTTAAATTATGACTTTGAGATTATTTGCATTTTTATATTATAAATTGGTTTTATGGGACGCGTTTTCATTTCATAAAAATGTAAAAGACATAGGTTGAAAGAAAAGCGTTTTAGTACCATTTTAAGAGTTTCTTCTTAATATAACCTATCTCAATAATAACAAATATAGAAATGGAATACGTTGTTTCTTCTTCTTAAAGTGCCATCTTCTTCCGAAGTTCGGCGATCATTAGGGCGACTTTCGTTCTTGACACCGCGGCTCTGAAAAGTGAACGTACGCACCCACGTCTCTATGGCTACATTGATTATTTTTATTTTAAATCGTTCGTTATGATAACTCATAGTTTAAAAGGCACACAGATTAAAGACGTTTATCATTGATTTATACTAGCAGGAGATATTGTAGAACATTATACTAAAAAAAGCCATGCCTAAGTCCTTTTCTTTTACATTATCTTTACTAATAGAAAATAATAAACGATTAAATGTTTAATTTGAAATATACATCAATACAGACATTATACTCGTAACCACGTAACAAACTTTCGTTTAAAAACTTTCGCACGCCTCTCTTCATTGAATTTGTGAACGCAAAACCGGAAGCTAGAAAAAACAAACTCTCGAAAATCATTTCATTTTATCTTCAAATTATTATCTGCTTCTATCAATGTATACAATTTGTTCATACACTCGAATTTCACAATGTAACTATTTGTGATGTCGTTAACGGTACGCCTTCAAACATCTGTGAACGAACGGATCATGGTTTCCCGTAAAAGAAATATCGACGATAATAGTTCTCGTATTACTCTAAAAGTGAGAGAAATCGCAGACGCGATAAGGTAATAACAGGAGCTGATCCTATCTGTTGCGCCCCTTTGTTGCAGGCAGAGCACAATGCAGTTGTAAATTTTTGGGTTCTTAACTCCACAATGTTCCCGTCATTAATCTATGAGACGCCCGTTGTTACTCGAAGCGGGGCCGGGCCTGGCTTTGTACCTGCTCTGCGCCTTGGCCCTTTGTGCAGCCCCTGACATGTGCGGGGCCCAGATAAAAACCTTGTGCAATATTGTCTGCCTCCGACATATTTGAATGATCTGGAAATAATACGGGAAGATCGAATTGCTTTCGGTTAAATTTTAATATCTGTCTCACTGATTGCTTCGGTATGCATATAACCAAATTAAGTTTAATCTCCCCAGATAGTTGTAGCTATTTTAAAAATGTCACCCGCAAGCCTCACCGCACTTTTTCTAACACATCGTTTCCACTAAGCTCTTGACATGCATTAACACTTAAAGCTGTGACGTGCACTTTTTCTGTTCGATTTCCAGATGTGACTGCGTCATTAAAATCTTCTATAGCTCCAAAAAGATCAAAAGTTATCTCCTCGGCTGGAGACTCCCTTTCCCCCGTGAGCTCTTTCCCCTCCGTTCCCTGTTCCCCTCGATCGGGAGCCGCGAAGGCAGTCCAATCGTGACCTCGGCGGGCGACGGACGTGCGGGCCCGGGCTGCCGCTACGATCGCGCCTTACCGCGATATTGTAGAAACAGTTTTCGTTGTGTAGATTTAAATCTATGAAGTGAAACTTTGCGTACGCGTGTGTTGTGTTCAAAACTGTTTGTTAATAATAATCTAACTTTTACACGACTTGGATTGAGTGGATACGAAGTTATTTCTACAAAGTTATACTTGTTGGAGGAGACATAACTTTTTTTTGGTGTAAGTTCATTCTTGAATAGATGTTTTGATTTACAGTTAAGTTTTAGTGAAATAATTGAATTATTGAAGCAGTATGTAAAGCAATTATAACTAAAAACTTATACAAATATCAAATTAAGTTGAAATCGCTGTTAAAGCTCTACATAATTGTATTTTAGAATGTGCGTCAATAGAAAAGGTAGAAGTAAAAGGATGCGTGCTGTCTGAAGTCAACAAAAACATTGTTATCGAGTAACCTTTCTAACTCGGAACTGTTGTATGAGTTTAGATGCATTTCTACTGATACCGTTAGGATTTATTAGTCTCTACCCTGTCATTGATAAAGAAGTCGGCCACCGTATCGGGTCTCAAGCCTCGGCTATTATATGGTTATACAAACGAAATAAAGGCGACAGTTAGGAGCTAGGCCAAAAGTTAGATGAAAATCATGCGCTCAAAAAATAGGTTAATGTCCCTTCCCATTACCGTGTTTTGTCACGTGTCGAAGATTATAGATTAGACAGAAGAGACGCTTATTAAGGTTTCGGGTGTATGTAATTGTGATTGAAACGTGATTACGATCAAATAGACGTTTGTAAATATACGTGGAAAGCTTTCTTTGATTAAAAGACTAGCGGGACAGTGAGAATAATGGTTAATTGTGATACAAAAGGAAGCGTATAATTGATGAATTTTCAACTAGCAATTTAAAGTAGTTGGTAATGACCACTTGAACTATCGGTTTGCTTAGCAGTTGTGCTTCTGTGTTATATCTTAGTGACAACTTTATCGTAATTGTCATCGGATATCAACTGAATGTTTAGCTGTAAAAATTTAATAAAAACCCAATGTGATTAAGCTATTTTGTTTTAGGTTATGTACGTTCTTAATGTTTGTGGGTTAAAAGAGGTGTTTAGTAGTCGACTGGATATCATTTTTGTCAGGTCTGAATTTATAATCTTAGGGCCATCATTCTGTAATCTATTTGCGTTATTAGTTTTAATTTAAAGGAGCTACAAAGTATGTAAATTTAAAAAATCGTAATTGATTTTTTGCTACGATATCGATTGGTTATATTTGTTTCTAAATTATTTTTATTAACGTGTTTGTCATCACTTAATTCTCAGTATTACTTATCTTACTTAATATTATAAATGCGAAAGTTTAGATGGATGGATGGATGGATGGATGAATAGATGGATGGATGGATGGATGGATGGATGGATGGATGGATGTTTGTTAGCGTTTGTAGCCTAAACGGCTGAACGGATCTCTATGAAATTTGGCACAGATTTGGAGCATAGTCTGGAAGAACACATAGGCTACTTTTTATCCCGGGAATAGTTACGGTTCCCGTGGGATTCATTAATTTAGTTTTTTAATGTTTACTCGATCATTCTGCAACGGTTCAACATATCTTATTGAAATTTGGCACAGATATAAAACAAAGTCTGGAGTACACATGGGATAAGCTTCATCGCCGAGAAATGTCCGGTTCCCGAGGGATACGTAACTTTTTGTAATTTATATAGTTTGTATGTTTTCTAATACCACGCGGACGAAGTCGCGGGCAACAGTTCGTTTGTTACTAAAACAGGAATAGACAATATTCGTGTATTCCCGGAATAAAATGGAAACTGTCGGCTGATAATTTGATGCAAACTCGCAGTACCGTTACCACAAATAGAACTAATTGTTAACTTAATTTTGTAACCCGTTTTAGTAACAAATGAGGTTTTAAACATTTTTAATAATGGGTAAATGCATACTATTAAATCTTAGATCGACATAACGTTGATCGAATCTATGAATGGGAAATCATAACTAGTTTATAAGTACTTGAGGTAAGTCTCTAGTTCGTACTGGTGGATATTAATCATACTAATATTATAAATGCGAAAGTTTAGATGGAAGGATGTTTGTTAGAGTTTGTAGCCTAAATGGCTGAACGGATTTGGATGAAATTTAGTATAGATGTAGAGGATGGTCGGAAAGAACACATAGATTAATCACTTTTGTTTTTTTTAATACCACGCGGACGGAGTCGCGGGCGAAAGCTAGTATTTTTTTTTTTATTATAATGTTATATTTAGTAAGTACAGTGATAATGTTTCTCTAATGGCTAAAGAATTTTTGGAAATGGTTTGGTAGTTTGTGAATTTATTTGGTACATACAAATCGAAGTTGATAGTTGGAAAGTCGTTGGATGCGGAAGGCGGAGAACTTTTATGGAAGGTCTACGTCCAACTGTGGACAGACAAAGGCTGATGATGATGATGCTATAAAAGTACTTCTACATTCCTCTTTATAATGTTAATATAAATGCGTATTTGACATTCTTTTCCCGACATAAAATATATTGTTCCTACATGAAAAACCAATAAAAATAATGATAAATATCTCTACTTTTAGAAAGCGAATGACAGAGACGTCACAATTCACGTACAATGTTACTTCTATTCTAAAACCATAGATAAACTAAATAATACTTACCAATTGTTAAATTATCTTTTTTTATTTTCTTTTATCGATTCTAACGTCTTTGAGAGCTAACTTCCAAATAATGTACAAGTTAACATAATAAAAATTCTTAACAAACTTATGAGAATTTATAGCGGCACTCTAAAGCCTATAAATTATTTTATCTCACAACAAAAAAAACATTTTATAGCACAATAAAGCGAAATAATAGTTTAACGACCGAATATTGCTAAGGCGGATGGGATGCGATGTCCATTGTTACAAGAAACATATTAATTTTATATTATGTGTACATAAGATCATATTTTTAAGTTCCTTATCGATAACTAGTATTGTTTTATTAAAATTTCAATTTGATATGTGCATAAAACAACGCAGTGTAGACATCTAGAAATAACCCTAAAACCCATGCCATGTCTACATCCCGTAGCATATAATGCATTTAAACATAGATTTAATAAAAAAATGAATAACAAAGTTTGATCATATAGAAACAAACTTGATAAAAAGTTGTTATACATTTATTCTTGTCAAAAAAAAATAATGCATAATTCCTTTGGGGTTCAAGAACTTGATCAACACAACGCGTTGTAACCGTCTTTAGTTCGTTTGTTTAAAAAAACTGTTTACGGTTCTCAGAATCAATATTACCACGAACCCGAGCATCGAGCGTAACAGTAAAGGTCATTAATACGAAGCAGGGTCGACAGAGATAGTCTATAGCCGTGTTTTGCTTAACTAATTAGATTGGAAACGAGACTGGGGTCGGCAGACCAGTAAAAAAACCATTGTTTCTAACATCTTTTATATTGTGAATTGCATAAACTGTAGTTTTCGTTAATTATAATTTTCACATGCTATTATTTTTTAAATAAAAAACGCGTATTTTCTTAATGCATGTAAGACTTTGAATGTAAATTTTACACGTACATTGTACTAAAGATATTTTTACTAGAAAATGCTTATATAATTCGCTTTAGCCAAGCTAACATAAACATGACAAAGCTCACCGCAGGTTGTTTACGTAAAACCTATCGCTCGACGGAAGCTGAGCTTATCTGGAATAAAACAAAGTGTCGTAACCCGGAGGTGGGTCGCAACAATGAAATGTGCCGTGTTGCGACCACTCCTTATCGACTCAACGCGGACAGGCTTAAGTGTTCAATGTATAAATAACATATAACTGCACGCTAATGAGGTTAGCTAGGCCACACAAGTCGGTAGATAACGCATTTATTTTAAGACTTTGTAATAATCGAACTATTTGCGTATTTGAATCCTAGTACTAAAGTTCCTACAATTTTATCTATAACTAGCTGTTCCCGTGCGACTTCATTCGCATGAAAGTATTATATGAAAATTGTTTTATTGATTACATTTGTCAAATGTCAAAATTACAGACATGACATGATGACAAAGCATGGCAATTTTGCTTCCTTGATGTTGTGTTGGCAGCAACTTATGGTCTCTTTCCCACATTAGGGTTTTTATCCAAAATATTTACCCCCTAAGTTTAATGGCGTGAAAATATATATCCTAAAGCGTGACGTACGTGCAGAGCTTTTTATTTAAAAAAAAATATTCAAAAATATGCTGTAATTGCTGACATCTTAGGCAACAAAGAAATGTGTGTTTACGCTTTACTATAATAGTAGATTGTCGCAAACAAATGCTTTGTAACATGAAAATTTCTGTTTACACATTACAATTTTATTCATTAAATAACCACAGGTTTGAATGTAACTAAATACCAATATTAATCGCGAATTCCCGCTAACGAGCTATGTTGAAAGGCAAACAAATTGCCAGTTTACAGTCGATTCGCTTTCGATGTCTGATCAAATTTGTTGACGACTGTATCGAATTGTTCTTTTCGTTTTCTAATGTACTAGAGATCGTGACATGACGATGCATCGGTGATAGGAATTCGTTCTACTGACTTTGAAGGCCTCAGATGTCAATATATTTACAATCATTTCATTTCTACAGTAAATTATATTTAATATTCGATAAATAAAGACGGATTTGTAAGCATAGATTTTACCTAAATCTGAAGGCGATTACGATAACATGTGCTATAAAAGTATTTTGCAAAAGTTATTAAAACCAGTTACTTTTAAACGTTTCTCTTAAAAATAAGACCGAAAACGTTAACATATAAATCATGCACCAATACATAAATATCAGCCCCAAGGCATTAGTTCCGAACCCAACAATTTCACACGGCGGACCATAAAAGCGGTTTCACAACATTTTTCATCCAAACCCACAATCCTGTTATTTGGTTTTTACTCAAAAATCTCTTCGAAAAGGGACCAATTAGTTACGCTCTGATGCCAAACATAAATTCCCTCTACTGTCCTTAAGAGTTCGAAGTAAAACTGGCTTTAACACAGGTAGAGGCGTAGATCAAATAAAAAACTTACACAGGTAAAAACAAAGGGAAACCGAATACAAACATAGACTTTCATAACCTTATAGAAATAGACAGTTTATTCTTTTTTAAAAAAGAAGTTTTTCGTATAAAATTTCTAGTGAAAACATAAATTTTATAGAGAAACTAAACTAACGTTATTTTATTACAATTTTATGCTGCATAATGGCACACCATAACTAACACCTTTGGGTCACAGATGTAACGTTTTACCTGCCTTGAACCGTTTACTGTTACAAACATCGAAAAGAAAACAAAACCGCATCTAGTTAACATCATTTAAACACAAGAATTTCAAGCTCTTCCTCAGTCAAGCAACATTTGTATCTCCTTAAAGTATATTTCATTTTTAATTATTCTTTGACAACTACAAATGATCGATTAAAGTATTCTCGCATGTCTGTACTACTAAATTGCTCCTAATAAACGGCATAGTTTCAATCTACAAGCGTATACTCAACTAAATAAACAATGTAGAGAACAGAGTCAAACATGGTTTATTGTTTTAGGTGATGCGAGGTCGCGAGTGAAGCATGGCGCGGGCAGGGACCGTGTGTCTACTACTATGGCTGTTCGCCGTCGCTGATGGTAAAGGTTAGTATCATAATAACAACAATACCATAACATATAGAGATATTGAGAATAATATGAATGAAATAAGTATATAAAAATATTGAATGAAATCAAATAACTAAATTCTCTTACTTTTGCTTGGATACATATTTACATGTTTATAAATATGATTCAGTCGTATATGAAAGTAAGTAATTTGGACAGTAAATGCAGACGCACACTTATGACTATACTACCCTACAACCGTTGTGCGATTGTCGTTTGTTTCGTAGGCCATTAAACTATTTAGTTGCACAACTAAAAATCGAGTAGTGTGCACACCTCCATATAAGCTCGTAGGAATCAAAGCTAGACTAAACAGTTGTGCGATAGTTTTGTTTAGTTTGCGTACATTCTTAGTATTTAATAAAATAAGAAATATGTTTGAGCAGTGTCAAACCACTTATGAAAGCGTTAGGAAAGATAATCTAGTAGCAAAAAATATTCAACCCGAGACTTGAATATGAAAAAATCTTTAAGAGGGTGATAAAAAGCTTGAAAGATAACGCCAAAAATTCACTAAAAAGACTCGCAGCACCTCTCCGATCAGATAAACGAAGGTAGTACAAAAAATACAACTGCCATCGGCACATGAGATACCGTTGCATCTGCGTTTAGAGCAAAAAGTTACATAATTGTTGAACTTAAAATAGAAAGCTAAGTCATACTGCAACTTTTCACAAAATATTGACGCTTTTCACATACCTTTAAAATATTATGTAAACTTTAGAAGTTTCTCTAGTATGTGAGAAACAGAATTATAATAAATTTTGTAGCTTTGTTAGTTAATAAAATAATTATTCAAATGAATTCAGTTGATTCAGAGTTTTTAATATAGACAGATTATGAAAAAATACGATTGTTTAAATAATATTGACAGACAACCAACATTCCGTATAGAAGTTATACAAAACAACAAAAAGAACTTCTAAGTTGTTTTCGAAAAATGTTTAAAAGATAAAGCGAAGACATTAATTATCACTTTTTTCGTCGCGGGATCTCTGAGTGAAAAAAATTAGAGATAGAAAATAAGGTAAAGAAGGACTCGCAAAAAAGCACTCCATCGTGACGAACCAAGAGCCACTTCCGAACACGACAATCCCATTAAAAGTTTTATCTATAGAAATTGTATTATGTAGTCAACTGATAGCTTTAAAAAATAATAAACTTGATCGTATACTAACTTTTTCACACATTACACTGTTAAATTCTGTTGTAAATTAGACATTCTGTAATTTTGAGTATCAAGTATATTCTAAACAAGTGAAGAGACAGTACTCACTTTTGAGATTGATTGACTGCCCTGCCGTAATAAAGTTCCATACTACTACGGAGGGTAGCTGAACAATTTGCTGATACGCAAACTAGCCTACAGCTTCGCTTTCATACTTACTTACATACTTTACTGTTTGTGTTAATTTTAGATTGTGTTTATTGCGTAAAAAAAATGTAAATATTTTTTTCATTTTGAGATTTGCCCTTTGCCAATCTCGAGGATGGTCAAGGACATATTCCAAATACAAACAGTTTAAAATTACATTTGTATTGCAAATAAAGTGAATTTTAAATGAAATCCGATGCACCATCACGGACAGCAGCTGCTCTCAATGAAACAGAAAATAATAGCAGGAGAGTCCCCGGAGACGCCATTATAACACTAACAAAGGGATTATCTTGTTTGGGAACCTCTTGACTGGCACTCGACGACGCTTTGTATGTATCGTGTTACATTTCCAACGTAAAGGTAAAGGCTATTCAAGTAGTTTTTGTGGGTGTGGTCCGCCTTTGTGTTTTTTCTCGCACAGGGGTGAGAATTTGTCGGTGCGACTGTTCAAAGAATACTTTAATGCGATTCGAGATTGGGTCTTGCACCTTTTTTGCCACCAACGGACATGCTAAAAGCGTTTAAAAAAATAATTAGCTCTCTTGTGGGTATAATCCTAATAGTTTGGTTAGACACGAAATTTGAAAACATACGTTGTTTATAGCAAATCCAAAAAACTATGTAGTAATAAATGAATATTAAGAGCGCACGTTCACCTTTGACTGAACTATCGCATTGATTCTTATGAGCTTATATGAAGTTGCGAACGGTACTCGATTTTTGGTCGCAACTAAACAGTTGAATTGGCTGTGAAACAATTGACAATCGCACAATAGTTGTGCGAAATTTGACTCAAAAATGTGCCCCAGCTGTAAATTTTACGCCTATAAACAAATGTACTACAAGCTATTAAAATGTGATATGTAAGGAAAATTACATTTTTATTGTCGTATTGTTTAGTAACTTTCGACATTCAATGAATGCTGTCGCGGGCAATGAGTCACGGAACAGCGGCCGTATATCAAAATGGTAGTCTTTATCTGCTCTAACATTTGATTTAGTTGAAGAAACGTCACAAGCAAATCACCCACAGCACCGTTAACTACTCCGAGTGCATCTTTTTATGTCTCCCTACGCGTTAAGTGCATTTACGAGTAAACTACAAGCGAAGCAACACCACGCCTCTATATTTTATTACGTCTCGACTCAAATATAACGAAGCATCATTGATTTATTGCATTTCTCTTAAACTAATAAATGCATCAAGGGATTGCTTTATTTACTCATTTAATTAATACATATATTGCTATTTCACCAATTATTTTATAGAAACTTCAAGAGTCAAATCTTTACAATTTGTACGAAAAAGGGTGGATTTAAAGACACAATTCCAAATCGTAATTTTTTTTATGCGAGATATGCAGAAAGCCAGAAGATATCCAACACTTGCTGTTGGAGTGTGAGAGAAACAGACGGGAGCGCGAGCTACTCTTCCGGGAACTAAAGCTCAACCCGTCCGATGTAAGCATAATTATGTCAATATTGGCTGAGCCAGCATCTGAAGCGGCTGTACGATTATGCCAGCTCGTTTCTTAGGATCTACTAGCAGCACTATGGGATTGACATGTCTTTTCCAAGACAAAAATCCCTCTTTACCTAACTAAGATTAAAAAAAAGTATTTTTTATTACTTCAATATCAAAACCTTATTTAACGTCTACACTATCCACCGTTAGGATGATATAAATTTACTAATACCGTAAATTCACTGAGAAATAAAGCTCCTTAACCGCATGAATAAAGCCACGAACGTTTGAAGCACTCAAAATGCTGGACGGAGTTTAATGTCCGATATCTACATCCATTACACTCTCTGCATTTTATTCGATCCGTATTTGGTTCGAGTGGCACTTATATATGTTATTAGTTGCATGTGTTATGCTTTGGTGATAAACTGGTGTGTGGTATGCTCGTTAAATAGACCTTTTAGTACTGACTTTTACTCCAATCGTATCTAGTAATTCGGGCTATTAATACTTATTCTGAGTGTATCTTGGTTATTAACTCCGGCTGGTTCTACGAGTATATGCAAATGTCAACTGATATATGCGATAAGTAACGCAATCAAATTGTAAAAGTTGATCTAACATAGCTTACGAATTAATAATTGTATTAATTAAATCTAACAGTGGTAGAGCCCGCTTTAACATCTTCGCACGAATGGGCCGGCTCGCCCGGTGCAATACCACAACCACACAGAAAACAGGCGTGAAGTGGA
>NW_013524901.1:674058-694556 GCF_000836215.1 Papilio polytes
AAAAAAAAAAAAAAAAATAATTCGAATTAACTCAAAACTACTGCTATTTGTAATTATATTAGAAACTGTCTGTTGCCCGCGACTTCGTCCCCGCAATATTAAGATAAAACAGTAGTCTATAATATGCCCGTCTAGATCAGCTACCTTTAAGTGAAAGTCCCGTAGATGTCGATCCAGCGTTTCGTAAACTACCTGGAACCAAGGCGGCTTGCGGACAGAGAGACAAAAAAAACGACTTTCGTTATTAGCAACGCAAAAAAATCATCTTCTCGTAATCAGAATTTTTTCTTTTAATGTTAAAAACAGACACTCCCATTTTAATATTACATATAGCCGATTAGATTTAATACCGATGTAATATAAATGAAAGATTTAAATTGTCTGCTCCAGTTACTGGCATCTATTATGAGGCAAACAATGCAAATTTAAAGATCATTTATTATCCGGCTGTACATTCCACCGCTGAAGTGAGCCGGGCGTTGATTAAGTATTTCCCATCAATAAGGACCTTCTCTATCGTGACTTGTATCGATCGGGACCTTAATTACCGGAATGCCGGACAAAACGTCGGCGTCTTTGAACCGTTCGGCGACGGGGCGACGACGGGGCGACGATACCAATTCGATGAGTTTTCGGTTTGTTTTTAGATCTCGTTAGCGGTCTCGAGAATTCGAACATTCATCAGTCCAAACATATTTCACTTCGTGCCGCGGTGATATGGCATTTATCCATTTGCATTCTCAGATTTCCTCAGCCGGTCGGATTTGAAATGGTATTTTAAAAGTAAGAAAACAATCTATTAAACCAGCTTTCGATTGTTGGAATTCTGTTGGTGATTTGATAGAATTTCTTTTCAGATGTTAAATAAGGAAGGGTCCTTAAGATTTAGTATTAGATATTAATAATTCAAAACATTGAACATGTTTGATTCAGAGAAATCCGCAGACTGTGTAGAAGCAGGAGCCGACAGTCGGGACAGTCGGGACAGTCGGGGCACTGACATTTATTTACATTTTACAATCGCATCGTGACGTCCGTCCGCTTTCGTTGCGCTTCTTGTAATAGCGCATAATGTATTCTCATAACTTCAATTTATGCATGCGACTTTAGATCTTAGATAAGCTAGAGACGAGACATAATAGGGTGCACGTAGCCGACTTTCGAGTTAACAAGCCGTTTTGAGAGTACACGGGATTTCGTCACTTACCAAGATAACACTCGTAACAGTTGAAAAGAAACGTGAGTACTTCAATCACTTAAAATCGTAAATGGCCGCTGATTAAAACTAAATAGATATCTGAGTGAATGTAGATATTAGATTTATATATTTAAATGAAGTTTGCGTCGATGAAGAAATCAAAACGAATGACTTACTGAACTTAGACGGACCAGATTACGATGGATATTGAAATACCGGTTATAAATCTAATCGAAGTGCTAAAAACCAATTAAAACTGACGCCACTCGATACGATAAAGTGATTACACAATTCAAACGGTAATACGTATTCGACACGGGATAAACATGACTTTATCAAACGTCTGCTCGGAGCGCCAGTGACTCAGGTATTCATTTATAATTGATTTTACCTGCGTCAGTATAACAAGTGACACGGCCCTTGTTCCTACGTTATTGATTGAAGTCATAATAGAATAAATCTCTTCACTTGGTGCTTGTTTGTTTTCAAAATATCAAAATGGAACTCGCATAAGTCTTGGCAGCTAAGCTTGTAGACGTTTTATCAGCGATATCCGGTCGTAATGTATGAGCGTTTGTGGCAAACTTCGTGAACTTACAACCGTGTGATGAATTTAGGTACATTAATCGAATATGATTCACTATTTACATTATATTTTGCAATTACTGTTTATAAAATATACATTGTTTTAATACCTTTACATATTATAGCGAGTAAAATTTATTACAGTAACAATAACAAACGGCATCTGAGTTTAAAGCGTTCTCTCCACTCGTCATCGATTTCTCCAAAAGTCCGCACCTGGTTTGACGCCTCACTCGCGCCTATTTACACGCAAAACATAGATATTTGGATATCGTATACCCTACTTTAACAACTCGTCTTTCTGCTATGGAAAATTGGACCAAAATGTTTTGGTGGTAAGATAAAATTTTCATTGGGGTTTAAATTTAAAGCACCCTCTGCGGAATTTCGCTCAGGAATTGTTATCAGAACATCAGTGTATGTTACTTTTCCAGCGGTGTTGACAGTAATACCTCTAGGATTGTATTATTATTCGTAGCGAGGAATAGCACTAAAATAAGCCGCGACTCGCACAGAGCGAGGATAACTTAATTAGTTTCACTTCCGTTCTATGTGTTTCTATTTCCGTTTCGTAGGGACCGAGAGCTATTTCCTTCAGGAATCTATTTTTCCTTAATAAGATTTGTTTTCGAGAGCCGTTTTTCCCATCCCGTGGTTACAGATGGTGCGTAGACAATTTTAAATTCCTTACATTCTTTCTGCCATGTGCGATATATTTATTGTTACTGTTAATTAACCTTATACTGCCCTTTCGTTGAATTTAATTAAAAAACAATAAAACGTAGTAACACGGCCGTAGTAACACGGCCATAAATTAGTTTCGTTCGAATAGTAATTCAAATGTTTTAAAGTATAACTCTATATACTTTGTAATTTTATGATATAAAATTCAATGTTGATTCTTCATATTAATCTATTTTTTTTTGTTACAGAGACGTCGAGTTCAACGGAGGCGGATCACATCACAGCCGCTCCCACTCCACCGATACCACTGCGACCTGAGTACGCTCACCCTGCGGGAGCCGAGGCATTAGATCCTTACAACTCTGAGAACAATCACCCAGCACCTAACCATGAAGGTTATTTAGAAGAGGATTACGATCATGAATCTCACAAGGACGACGACCACGACAGTCGAGACGACGCAGACGAGCTACCATCGCTCTCCGGAGATCATTTGTTACAAAGTTCAACAGATGATCTACCAATATTTCTATTAGAACCTCAGCACGCGTTCGTAGTAAGAAACAAACCAGCAATGTTAAGATGTCGCGCAGCCAATGCTTTGCAAGTATACTTCAAGTGTAACGACGTGCGATCTGTCGCCAGCACTCAGTTCGAATTCGTGGATCCTCAAAGTGGTGTCAGGATTGTCGAAGCGGAGTGCAATGTGACCAGAGACCAGGTCGAGGAGTACTTCAGTGAGGAGTTCTCATGCACTTGCTTCGCTTGGAGTAGCAGAGGAGACATTCGCAGTCAACCGGCAATTGTTAAACTTGCATGTGAGTATTGAACTAGATTAAATATTTGTTTAAAACGTTCAAACTTTTATCGTATCGATAAATGAAACTTGTCGACTTCTTCGTTTAGAAATGTATGTTTTTATTTTATGTTACCTTTTCGGTTTGATACAAATATACACCAACATCCGAGTAATAAAAAGGTCGATCAACTGTCATTATGTAACGAAACTGTTTTAAAACTCCCTATATCCGCTTCGAATTGGGCGCCGAGCAACATTTCATCAAAAGTCATAATTTGAGTGAGCTTCCGTTGATAATTATAGACTAACCCAGTTCGACGGCCGTTTCTATCCATTCCAATTCGTAGACAAATATTTCTTTAAAATTCTCTACCTAAAAGAAACTCAAATGACAAATGAAAACTTCACACACATTGTTTATACTAAACAATGTTAAGATATTAACGTAACTAAAAAAAATTAAGATCCAAAACATGACCTTTTAATCATAATAAAAACAGTTTTCGCAAAACCCGACCGAGACTCATAATTTTACATGTTAAAACTCTTCATGAATAAATTAAACGATCTATAATTACTGACCAAAAATTATTATTACAATCGTTACAAGGCAATCCTATTAACTTCGAGTCAATTATCGATCATTCAAATATGGCAATATTTGATTTATTTTCTTACAAGCCGTCAATCATTGTATGTAAATTCGAAGGTGTAACAACAAAAGATGAATTGCTTCAATACTCCACAAAATCGATTACTGAGACTCGATTAAATTCAATGTTCCCGGGAGGTAAATCTTCTGTGCATATTAAATAAATGTCGGAGAGACCGTTTGTCAGATTTATGTCGGACGTTTCTTAATATACGGCGGCGATTAGCAGCTACGTTCAGTGGAGCAACTCGTGCTGTATTGAAATCTATGCGATATACAACAATATGGAGTGTTGTTGTTTTATTATTTACAACGATTGCTCTATCGATTAGATTTTAGAGATAGTGAGACCAGTTACTTCTGGAATTAGAAAGGTGAACTTGAAGATGTTTATTTCTCTAACATCAGATGGCCTTGTGGATTTTTACTTGATAGAAATCCATTTTAGAGTATACATTATAATCTTTTTGTCTAATAACGAGTAACCAAGAAATGCAATATAAATAGACTTTTAGATTGCCAGATTTATCTAAATAAGCTCCTTGATATGTGCTTGCTGATTTTTTTTATAATATGAAGTGGCACACGAGCAAGCGGCAACCTGAATCCACCGAAATGGAAAGTGAACGCTGCCCAAAAACATCCGCAATTGAAGATGCGTTGCCTACCCTTAACTGACGAAGGAGGAGACGCATATAAAGAGAATGTTTCCCCTTCCTATGCGTCTCCTTCACCGTCAAATCCATTTTTCCCATCCTTTCCTCTTAAGAAAAGGATGGAAAGGGAAAGGGACTAGGCCTCATTACTTCTGTATAGTATGCGAATTTTATCATATTCTAGTTAGAATTGTACGTAGGTACATAATTGTTTATCCTCAATGATATATTTATAGAAATACTAAAGTATTAGTAAAAATAAATACGCATCCTTTGGAGCATTCAAAGGCGGCTTTGTACAAAGACAATAAAATCCCTCGCAAGAAGTAAATTGAACGAGAATCAGAATAAACACGCGGAGTTGAAACTCATAAATGTCTAAATATACTCGAAACAGAACAGAGAAGCGCGAAGCAAGTGAGACGTTCCCACTTCGTCCTAATTGCGCGAAGCAGCCGTGTGTAACACAAACGGTTTAAATTCTCCTTCTGACAGTTTTAATTGTTCCCTGAGAGCTTTAAATACACTCACAAGTGGCATCTATGCCGCTATTAATGTATGTACGCGCGGTATCGCAGTGTGCGTAAAAGTGTCACTTCTAAGTCTCCTAGTCGAAGATTTAGAGCTACCCACTGCGTTTAAATTGTCCCTTAAGTTATTATCCGGGTACTTTTTAATGGATCGATGAGCACGTGTTATATTAAGTATACGTGTAAGCCGTGGGGCGATGGTAGGGAAGAAGTAATGTTTCTTTTATGAGATACTACCTTTCGCCCGCGACTCTGTTCGCTTGGAATTAAATGAAAAAGTGCGTAGCTTATGTGTTCTGCCAGACTATCCTCTATTTCTATGTCAAATTACATCAAGATCCGTTCAGCAGTTTAGGCTACAAAGTCTAATAAACATCCATCTAAACTTTCACATTTATAATGTTAAATAAGATTACGTAAGTATTTTTAATTTAAGAAAGATGTTGACGTGAAAAATTTTCTTCCAAGAAATCTAAGATAATATTAAATACCTCCTGCTCCTACTGTTCATTATCCTCGAGTATTTTTAAAAGGTTATCCTTTAAAGTTACTAGTAAGAAGCCATGTCTAAGCATTTCGCATGTTCCCAAGTTGCAAGGTTCAAGCAATTCCTGCTCGCTTCAGTTCCGTAGATACGAATGTACAGGAAATGAAACGTAGTCTGGTTAATTTATTGCTCTATGAAAACTCCCCTTTATCATTCATGCTCACTAACATAGTAGAAACCATGATTTCTACGATTCTTAGTTGAACACTTTTAACTGCAGTATATCACTGCGCTCGCGACATGTGACTTAAGAATCTAAAGGTCTTTTACCGTCCATTTGACTGGAAAACTGAAAACTATTTAGCTTTGTGAATTTACTATAGCTTCTCTTGTAAATCGTACAAAGAGGTTATCACTAACATTAATGAGAACGTTCTCTTAAGATCAAATCATCGCATCACTAACAAACCTCAAACAAATGACATCTATTACGTTACGAATACAATCTCGGAACTGTCAGGCAAATATTCATAATAGCCGCTGATATTTTGCTCTGTCGGTGACCTTTAGCGATGAATTTTTGAAACTACATGTTTACTTACAGCCGTAATAATTGAAATAGAAAAGACTCTAAGTTCCTTGTAAAAATGCGTTATTTCTTACTGCAACGTTATGTAATGTGTATTGAAAAAATTTATCTCACGGGCGGCACTTTTGTAAAAATACGCAGCTGCTGTAATTCTAATTTATAAGTTAGAATAGTGTTGTGACTTGAGACTAATCCTTTAATGTCGGCGGCATTACGCGCCATCTGTCCAGCATTTGCTGTCCTTTACAACGACAGCGCTGGAATGTAATCACTTATTATAAATTAACATAAGAATTTTAAACAGCACTTAGTACAAGATGTTTGTTATTTACATGACCAATATGTCTTACTTGTTCCTGGCACGAAAAAACTAAAGCTCTTTTCATTTCTTTGTTAGAAATAAAAAAGTATTGTTACTGAAACTATAACATTGTGTAATTTATAGTAAGAAGTTTTAGAGAAAAATAGTCAATCGTTGGCTGCGACATGCTTCTGTTATTAATCACAAGCTGTTGCTTATGACTTCGCCCGTGTTAATTTTAAAAAATAGCCTAGGTTACTGATTGATAACGTAGCTTTTAATGGTAAAAGAGTTTTTGAAAATGGCCCAGTAGTTTTTGAGTTATATCAATACATACAAAAATACAAATTTTTCCTCTTTATAATATCAGTATACTCGTAGTTATAGATGACAACAAGAAGTTTCGTCTAAACATATGGTATCGTGACATTAGGTCGCCTTGCAACCTTTTACTCTCCATCCTCCCATATATCAGTTGGAGCACGTTTAGAGTAACTAATGCACCGGTTCGCGCACTGCAAAATGAACGTTTCAACTGTGAAGTGGTCTGAGCGAACGCAGCCATAAATCTGGTGAATGCTCGCTCCATTACCCGCCCGTGCCTTGCCCGCGTTTCACTCGCGCCTTACCCGCGATGCGCTAAGACGTGTTGGTTTTATTGTTCACCACTGCGGTAGTCGAGTGAATTTCGAAACATGAGGTTAGCGCTCTTATAAAACATATGGCTTTATAGGTTCAAATGGTATGCTTTTAGCTTACAAAATTAAGTTGGTTATATTGATTTAGTATCTGTATTTTATCAGTAGTTTAATCACCATTGATGCTGGGTTGCTGCAGTTTCAATTTATTTTATCACTAGCTCTCGCCCTCGACTCCGTTCGCGTGGAATTAAAAAAAAAACAGAAGTGAGTAGCCTATGTGTTCTTCCAGACTATCCTCTACATCTATACCAAATTTCATCGAGATTCGTTCACTCGTTTAGGCTACAAACTCTAACAAACAACCATCCATCCATCTAAATTTTCGCATTTATAATATTAAGAAAGATTGCCTAATGATTCATTAGTGGTCCGTTAAATTATAATTAAAAGGAGTATAACTCAAGTTACGTAGTTCGGAAACGAATTTCAAAAAGTTATCGAACCAAAAACACTAACGAATGGTTAAATATAGCTGGGAAACTGGCCATAAATGATGTGCAAGGACACTCACTGACGTTAATTAGCGGCTGATAGTCCCTTAGTGAAGATTACATTTGTCTATTGTGACTAAGTAACTATTAAATGACTGTGATAGTGGTTTTTAATATTGGTTGAATTTTATTTATGACCGGATGTAGTTACCGTTTGATTTATTTAAAAGTTTCGCTTTCTCTATGGCCAAGAATAGCAAAAAAGTTTTTCCTTTCATGTAAAATCTTTCTTTGTTTTAATAATTAATTGCAGTAACAAAGTTGTGATTTATTCGAACACCGAGTGTTGAGATATCTTTTTTCGTGTATTACCGTAAATCATAAGACGCAGCTGCTTTGGAACCATTTTTCTTACCTACATTATTCAGTTAAATTATGAATTCATTTCAGTTTTTTCTGAACATTAAGGTAATTTTATGATACATTTATGAATGCCAGTAAAGAAATATTGTTATTGCTGAATTTCTTTAGTGTGTTTACTTGGTTAGTCTGTAATTGCGCTAATTAAGTTTCAAGTTTAGAATATCATGACTTTTTTATGCTCTTTTAGCGATTACCTAATAAATTTAAAAACTTTAATGCAAGTGATTTTAATATGTCATTTAACAACTAAAGAGAAATAAACAATTAGAAATATGTTAATAGCATATAATAGGCTTTTAAAGCCTCATTCGTACGGTACTTTGACTAAAACATGAGGCCTAAAGTTACGTAGTATTTTACTATAATAGTTCAATTATTCCATCGCATATGCGATTAGTCGATAAACGGCTAAATAGCGTTAAATTGTTTAATGAAAGGCAATTATAGGTACCTAGTGGGCCGAGTGCTCGTTGTACAACGACATTGTGGTTACGATTTTTTATTAGGATTGACATGGGAAGACAGGAGGCAACATCTGGTCCAATTTATAAGTGATCGCGGGAATGTTTTGCAATCAAGTGAAGAACTATATAATATGGGATGTGTGCGCAAACGAATTTTTAACGAAACGAAAGATTGCAATTTACACTTAACTATATAACTAATATTAAAAATGCGCAAGTTTAGATGGATGGATATTAGAGTTTGCCAATTAAACGGCTAAACAGATTTCGATTATATTTTGCAAAAATGTAGACAGTATGGGAGAATACATAGGCTACTCACTTTTTTGTTTAAATTCGACGCTGTCGGAATCGCGGGTGATTGCTAGTGTTCTATAAAAAATAAACGCGAAATAAAAAATCTTTCTACCTACCTCTATGCAATTATACCGAATACTATATTCACAAAATAATTAAAACGCTGCCTCTTATTACTTAAACTTTTAGCGAACCGAGTAACGAATTATTAAATTGCTCCAATAGCAGCTATTATTGAATTCATTCGCAAAGTTTGGCTTTTGAGAATGTCTCGATTATTATTGACGACTGTCACACGAGATCCGAGCACGCTTTTTATTCCTTAATTAAATTCGATATGCGGGCCATCGGCTGCTGTTATATTAACAGTGACGTCTCAATTATATTCCACGTACGAAGATATTAATTACTTTTTCCACCCACACAAATATGTCAGGTTGTTGGCATGAACAGGAAGATGGTAGCTCAATGTTTTTTTTTTCGTCTTCAATTTGCAGTAATGAGGTTAATAACACATTCAAAGACAATAACAAACTACACTAAACGTAATTTAACTGTTTTTTTTTTATAATACGTTTATGTCCGGGTACCATAAACACTAACCAATGGTTAAATGAAGTTGGGACTTCATTTAACCATTGGTTAGTGTTTATGGTTCGATAACTTCATGAAATGCGTTTCCGAAACACCTAACTGGTGTTTTACTCTGGTGACACTTAGGTCAAACTAATACTAATCTATAGTAATATTGAAGAGAAATGATTTGTAATTTGTATTTCTGTATTTATTGGAATAACTTAAAAACTACTGAGCCAATTTTGAAAATTCTGTCACCGTTAGAAAGGTAATTTATGACTTACGTAGGCTGTATTTTTTTTCACGCGGACGGAGTCGCGGGTAAAAGCTAGTCATAAAATAAAGAAACTTCAGCAACAAAACAATTATCTTACGATGTGTGGATTTGCTAAAAAGTAAAACTTCGTAATATATTTACTTTAATATGGCATATCTTTTACAGATATAAGGAAGCAGTTTTCAATGTCACCATCGCCAACATCAGTGGAAGCGGGGCTTACAGCATCGTTGCGTTGTTCACCGCCAGAAGCAGTACCGCCACCTCGCGTCGCTTGGCTGAAACATGGCACACCACTGCAACAAGACCACAACGTGGTTATATCGGCTGAAGGCAACCTCGTCATATCTAGAGCTACGTTACAGGTGTGTTTATGCATTTTACTTATGTACAATCGCGGAAATCCGCGGTGTTTACATTTAGAAAAAAATGCCTTGTTCATTGGCATCACAAACTCCGCCTCTTTACAAATAGCTAATTAGATAGCAGTGAATGGGATGAAGTGTAAATAAAATGTAATAAACTATCCGACTTTTTGTACAGATGCGTTTATAAGCTATGTTGTATTGTTTTTTGTTCCGCGACTCGTCTCAAAATGTTCGAAAGTTGTATCTTTAAGAGGAACATCGCCAGTTTTCCTGACTGTACATACATGTTAAATTGCACTGGACTCTTTTTTAATATTTAGAAGTTGAGACTATTCACAATTACTGTAATTAAGGTCTTCTTTTTTAGTTCTTGTTGGTTGCCTACTAAATAATTTCTCAAGGGAACCTTTGCCGTGTTAGGATTTGCTAGTATCAAAATTGATCCTTATTAAAAAACCACATTGATAACATCTCGAGAAAAAGTTATTATTCGATTAAATGGAGATTGAATTACATTGCGATAAAAGTCACAGTATGAAAGGGAGGCAATAATTACTAAAAAGATATACCTTTTGTATCGTATAATTATAATTGACACATGACATTTAGTTTCGATACCACCCTATGTTATACGCCCTTCGCCCTCACTCTATGCATTTTACAGACAGCTGGTATTATGATTGATTTGTTATTTCATAAAAAAACTTACATAATGTACTTGTATTGAAATTTTTTAAATCCTTAAAAGAATGATATGGAAGTTGAAATCGGGCGCAATTTAAGACAATATCTCAACCACGTGTCGGACACATTTAAAAGTATGCATTAAATCTTTCCCGTCTTTGTTCATAAAATTAATGGGAATATAAATCATTATAACAGTCAGATTATCATTAACGAAACCACAAGAACAAACAAGTGATAACGCACACGTGTAAGAATTGGGTCTTGTCCTAAGCTAAGCAAAGAGTTTCAATTTAAAAGCATGTTCAAGCAAAACGTGTCATTAATTCTTAAGACAAAAGGACGTTAATCCCATGCCCGGCGAATTTATTAGTCATTTGCGTGAGTCACATCCTTTAAGAAACGTGTTTCATTTGGCGACATATCAGAGTTTAAGTAAGGGTTTGTTTTGCAAATGATGTAATACATGTAATACTTACACTTCCTGGCGCCTGATTAATTAATAACTGCTTTCTTATTATTTAACACTAAATTAAAATTATGAGCCGCAGTTTATCGCAAAACATTCATTGTTAAATGTTCATTATCGTAAACTGCTATAAAATGGCGCTTTATTTTGACTAAAAATGTAAATTTTACAAATTATCCAATGATTACTAACACGCACCAGTTAGGTTAATGTAATCCTTTTTTCCTGAGCTACGTGCCCAGTAATTTTAATTAGATTTAGACGCACGGACGCTTTTATAACGCGCGTTAAAAAACCGTCGAAATGAACATACAAGAAGATACATTTGCTCAAACTTCTACGCTTTTAAAGCACTACCTTTTAACGTGTAGTGTTGCAATTTCAGTTTTAGGTGAACATAACAAGAGCGATTTTAAAACGTCCATCGCCCCGCGAATCGACGCGTCAAAAAAGCGCTCGTACAAATGAGCGTTAAGAGACGTCAATCCTCGGCTCGTTACGCACAGAAGCGTAGCCATCAGCGGCCGCGATCGCGACATCTTGTCGGCTTGTCGCGAATTGTTTGTTTTATCTGGAAGCGACTGCGACTAATTAGTCGGGTTGGACTGACGTTTATTAATTGCGACACAAGTCACCGCGTTGTCCTTTTGCGTCCATCGGCGTACTCTTTCAAAGCTTCGCCCCGTCGTTGATAAAAGCACAAGCTTGTGTCCGGGATTAAATTAATTCGGTACATATGTCTTGTTGACAACAACTCTTACTTTGTTTTTATATTTTTGTTATCAGTTGCACAATAATCTTGATTACAAGTAACTCTTTAATATTTGGTTTCTGAAGTTAATATTTATTTTGTTATTACCTATCGATTTATTAATGTTAAGTCATTGAAAGAAACACTCACGAAAGGTAGCTGGGAATCCGGCCATAAATAGGCTTATTTAGTAATCTATCTAATACCTTAAGAATTTAACATTACGAAATATTAAGGTTTATATTTCCTTTATATAATGTTAGTATTAATCCTAAGAACAAGAGCGCAGTGTTTGCATTGCGTCTACCACAGCCATGATATCCATAACCGCAGTATCGCGGCTTCTCACTCCATCTCCGGTTTCCGCTGCACGGCGTTTACTAATTAGCCACTAAAGCCAGACATGGATTAATCGCAGACACTGTCAGTCGCGTCTCCCTCATTGTAGCCTGGAACATTATCTCTGAGTACAAAGGTGTTGGAGAGCGTTCTTAATTAAATGTAATGTTTATAATCATGAGTCGTGCGTCGTTTGTATTAATGAACACATCCTTTGTGATTTAAAGTAGCAAATTTAACTCGCGTTTTAAAGACCACCTACTTGTTGATTATAGGGAAGGAAACGCTTTGTTAAAAAGCTTACTGTAGATGTTCGTATTGTTTTGTAAAATTATTTGCAATGTCATCGTTCATTGTTCTGGTATTCACAACTTTAAGGATATATCTAGTTTATTATGTATTCTGCTGCTCATTTGCACCTTCTGTAATAGAAATAAATTAAATACATTTTTCTCATCGATCTCAAAAACCCAATTAATAAATTTAATAAAACATTCTTGTAGAGGTCTTAAGGAAACAATTATACATATATTTTCATCAGAAATTAGTTATTATTAGTTGATAGCTCGTTACATTTTAAAATGTATATCATTAGCTAACTATGGCCAGATCAGGCGTAGGCATGCAACAGGATACATTGACAACTGCTATTGATTCAAGTCTAAAGTGTACTGAAGACCGAAAGTTTGCGAAAGATATGAAAAAAAAAACTTATGAACCATTTTTAGATAAATTAACTTAAAATTAATCAATCTTACAGTCAAACTATAGGCATTGTTTTAACCATTTTTCCCCTAACTGTAACAAGGAAATAAAAACTAAAAGGAGTTTTTCAGATGTGGAAATAGATCAAGTTTGTTACGCAAAAGTTATATAAAATGTTACATTACATTAAAACAATTTATAAAAAACTAGCTGTTGCTCACGACATCGGCGACTACGTCCCTGTCAAATTAAAAAACAATAAACGCCATAGCCCAAGTTATTCACAGATAAATTACCTTTCTAATGTTGAAAGAATTTTTGAATTCTGTCCAGTAGTTTTTGAGTTATTACAATACATACAAAAATACAAATCTTTCCTCTTTATAATATTAGTATAGATTGCTTCTTTGTTTCGTTGCATAAATTTTGTTATTAATATGGTAATCTAACGGCGTTTTTTATTATTAACAATCAATTAACAAATTCTTTACCTTTTCATTTCATCAATTAACAAAATTGAACTTTTTGTTTAATTTCCATAAAACATGATAATAAAATTGCGTCACACGCCAACTTTTGTATTAACCTCATTCCGTCTACCGTTAACGTTAAGGAATTTCAAATATGAGATCGTGGTTTTGTTTATTACAAACAAACAAATATCGTGATAATTGTATATTACACGCAGACTTTTGTTCCCAGGACATGGCTAACTACAGTTGCGTGGCTGAAAATATCGCGGGCAAGAGAGTCTCGGAGCCCGCGCTTTTGACGGTTTATGGTGAGTTTAAAATAATTACTTTATAAAGGTTTGTAAATATCACTTTGCATGACAATTGTACAAAGGTGAAATTTTGTTAGTTTTTCTTTTGTTTTGCGACACGATGTTTTTCATTGATTACGATAAGGTTAGGAACATGTCGATTTTTAAAACACTATAAAAAAGTTCACCTAAGTATGTTTATTTTGAAATGCATTTTTGTTGCTGTACTTATTTTTATATATAGTTGAAATTTCTCTTACATAATGAGTTTTCCTGGATAACCTTTGCCCGTTTTGATTGCATTTACATTACTGTAATAACTCGTAATAATACAACAATAAATCGAATGATACCGCAGGAAGGCTTAGACAGTTTAATGCTGCGTGCGCTAACGAGCCTTAGACATGGGTTTCATTTAATTTGCGATTTATTGGACGGCGTCGGGTCTAGTGCTATTTAATGCTTATTTCACCCTCACTTGTGCATAATAACTATCTTTACTTCAAAAGATCAAAGGGCACGAGCCGATGCCTTGCAATTATAGCAGTGCGCCGGCGCATGGGAGAATCATTAGGGCGCTGCGATCGCCCACGCCATCTTGGAAATATGGCGCCTCGCTAACTGATTACAATCACCACCTCCAACTTGGCATGGCGGACTAAACCGTTTGTTTCTTATTAATAGTCGCGAATCTATACTATTATAATAAAGCGTAAACACACACTTCTTTGTTGCCTAAGATGTCAGCAATTACAGCATATTTTTGAATAATTCTTTCTTTAATGAAAAGCCTACACTTACGTCACGCTTTAGGCTATATATTTTCACGCCATTCAACTTAGTGAGTAAATATTTTGGATGAAAACCTTAATGAGGGAAAGAGACCATAAGTTGCTGCCAACATCAAGGAAGCAAGATTGTCAAGGTTTGCAATGTCATGTAATTTGACATTTGCTATTGATAATTTAACAAATGTAAACAATGAAATAGAATTTTCAAAATTCCTTTAACATGCATAAAGTATGAGATTAGATAATAAATATGCACACCTAAAAATAAACTATCGCACAACTGTGTAGTCACGCTTTGATTCTTACGAGCTTATAAGGTACATTACTCGATATTTAGTTGTCCAACTTAACAGTTGAATGGGCTGCGAAACAAATGCCAATCGCGCAACAGTTTGGTTGACAAACTATTTTATAATCTCTAATAGTACCGAATGTAATTGTTTGCTTTATATCCGTAAGTAGAAAGTTGTATATCGTAAAAGATTTAACAAATAAAACTATTTTTAACGGAGATATGTGTATTGATAAACTATGTACAGAAAGAGAGAAAAAAATGATGACATCGACAATGTGTTCTAATTTTAAATAATTCAAATTCTTCTTCTTTTCTAATGGCTTGAAACCTAAAAACGTAAAAACTCCTTGAACATGTAAATAGGTAAGGAAATAAAATGATTAGTGAGGCAGTGCAGCGAACACTCCACTGACGTGATAACGAGGATATATTGTCCAATTCGCATGTAAGCGCTACAACTGCCATAGAACAAACACAAAGGGCTCGAAGCCCTCTAATAAACGTAATTGGTCTCAGCTTGTACCCGCACTAACTGTTCCAATTAGAACCTTCGTTTCTAGCCGGAATTGACAGAGTACACAGTTTCCCGTACCTCATTTACTCCCAGTTATAAATAAAATGAAATGTATTAATATTTCAAAATGCCCATTACATTGTATCAGTACAATCAATAACAACTATAAACTGTTTTTTTTACTAAATACTAGCTTTCGCCAGCGATTCTGTCCACGTGAAATTAAAAAAAAAAACAAAAGGAAGTAGCCTACGTATCCTTTCAGACTATGTTCTACACCTATGCCAAATTTCATCCAGATGTGTTAAGCCGTTTGGGCTATAAACTCAAACCAACAAACATCTATCCATCTATCTAAACTTTCACATTTTTAATATTAGTATGAAGTATGGCGAAGTAAATAATAAACTGAAAATTACTAAGCTGATTACAAAAAAAAATCACTATTTGAAATCAAATTTTTTTTATTTCAATTTCGTGCGGTCGAAGTCTCAAGCAAAAGTTAGTATTTTAGCAACACAAACAACTTGCGATTATCGGCAAAATGTCAGCTTTCAATAAAATTCGTCTAGTTTCGATTTGACATCGCTATCCCTGTTCTTTTACAGGTGAATAAAAGAGACAGCATTAATACTGTCCAGGTGTTTTAGACATATGTTTAAAATTGTTTTCTTACATTGACTCCATTAGTGTTATTTAGAGAGCTTCACCTAATTCCCCATCATCTTGTTTTCCCATTTGGCCATACGAATTCCGAGTTTTATAGATTTCCCTCTGTTAGGAACATCTTTGTTTATATTAACAGTGCTTTAATGGGTTAATAACAAAACCCTAACGCTAATGGAGCTATTAATTTTTATAGTCGAGAAAATGCTTAAATTTGGACCGCGGGTGGTCGTTCTGATCGTAATTCTGAGTTCTTGTAATCAAGAACAGCAAGTTGCAGTATCCGTTATGTTCTAGAAAAAGACGTAATATCTAGCAAATGACAATAGTATCAATAATTTCGATTAATTAATCTTTGTTTTGTAGTTAAAATTTTGACAATGTTAGGTGAAAGAGATTGATAATGAGATTTTGTTTTCTAGAAATAGCTTTGTTAAAATCAAACTACTAAATAACCTAAATAATTACGTTTATAACTAAAGAGTTGCAATGTTCATAGTGAACTGTCACTTAAGAGTCTTAAAACTGGTTTTAAAAATACTTACAGTAAAATAAACGCATTTTCAATTTCCAAAGCATCATGTGTTTTAACATAAAATTTACGTGTTCTTTTAGCGTCCCATATGTTCCAACAAAAAACATCTACATTTATACCAATTTGCCCCTTATAGGCATGGCAGGGCTGTGAAATCTGACAATTTATAACCGTTAAGATAATGTAATGTTGCCCATTACCAGTAATTTAGGGAAGTATCGGCTATTATACAACATTTTAGGTTATCCCTGGATACTTGAGTAGGGAAATTATTATGGGAAATTATGGTATTATGTAAAGTTTTTTCTTTATAATATTTTAACCTTGTCTTTGTACTTTATCATGCTTTATGTAAGACTAACTGTTGGTCGCTACTTCGTTCGCGTTATATTATAAAAACATGTGAACAATGAAATATAAAAAAATACCTATGAAGCTTACACCATAGAGTACTCTAGATTTTGTTTTATATCTGTATCAAATTTCAGAATAATCAAGTAAACATTAAAAAGTCGATTCAATCTATATCACGTGAACCGTAAATATTTCCGGGATCAAAAGTAGCCTATTTGTTCTTCCAGATTATGCTCTACATCTGTCAAATTTCATCAAGATCTGTTCAGTTGTTTTATATTAGTAAGATTAGTTTAAAATAAATATATTTCATTATAAAAACCTAAACACAATTTAAAAAATGTTAGAATTAAACAAAAAAACATTTTTTTTTGTTCAATTCTATTTTTACATATTTGAATTTTTGTCAGACTAATTCTAAATAATTTTTATTATTTCCGACATCAATTAACAAAATAAATAAAAATGATTTTCTTTAAAAATACGTGTCCATTAATAATTACAAAAATAATTTTAAACACATTTTTAAATTATGCTTCATTTTAAAATACACAAATCTTTTTTAATACAAATGTTTAGCTCAAAAAAAAAGATTATTCATTTTGAAAAATAAAATATATTTTAATTATAAGTGGTAATAAAACATTTTCATTTACAATTCTATTTCTTTTTTACTTTAAAATGTTTTTGTTAATCCTTTCTGGAATAAAAATTAAATAATTACTTATTGGAAAAAATGTTGTTGAAAAATAAATTTTTAAGTAAGTCGTCTAGTGAGCTGGTGTCGATGTTAATATGGACCTACCCAATGTTGGTAAAGAAATATTTTGCATGTTTTACTCCCATTACAAACATAATAACAATTAGATTTCTAGCTTTAGCTTTATTCATTTTTCTTCCTAGAGGTGTATACCTAGGAAAAGAAAACAAAATACTTTCGAACGCACTGACTAAGTCACGTAAATTAATTAAAAACACGAAAACAACGAACGTGTAAGTTTATGAAAAAATAATAACCCTGCCGACCTGACACAATAAGTATTGCTCTTTCAAACATCACTATCAGCCGTCATATTTAAATTCATTGCCGTCTTATCCATATCTTCTTTCACGCAATCCATTGACTCTTTCTTCGGTATTATAAATAAAAAAAATAAATTGCAAATTCCTAGTATTGTAAAAATATTATAATTTAGTATTATTTGAATTATATTTTAATTAATTCTGTAATTCTCTTGCCATTAAAGCTATTATCACGGAGTTACATTTTTGACTAAAGTTTTTTTAATTCCGTGTGGACAACACGGAAGCAAAATAAATTCAATTTTAATATCTATTTAGCCTTTATATCAATTGAGGAGAAGTATACGTAAGTTCTGCCCAACTATCAACCATTTATTACTGCAAAAGAATCATTTAGAAATCAAATTCATTATATCTTTGAGTCGCATAACAAAGTAATTAATATATTCTAGGCAGAGCGCGGGTTAGGCCAACACGCCAACTAGCATGTCCTGACTACATGCATGATCGCAGCCATAGATATATATTTGTTATGTTCTTTACATTTGCGTGTCCGATATTTATTCAGCCTTTTATTTAAACGTCGAATTAATTACATCAACGGTTTTAAGGTTAATTAATAGCTTTAAATTGAATTTGACACGTCGTTTTCGGTTAACATTGGAAATGTTCAGGTGTTAATCCTTTGCGATTGGATTAAAAAAAGATTTTCTTGTTGAATATCAGAACGCACATATTTTAATTTACGAATTATCTTAACTCTTACTATTATCTTTAATGCGAAAGTCTAGATGGATGTTTGTTAGAATTTGTAGCCTAAACTAATGAACGGATCTCGGACACCTAGATTATAGTCTAGAACATAGGCTACATATTTTTTTAAATTCCACGCGGACGAAGTCGCGGGACAAAGCTAGTTATTAATATTTCATACACACTATTATGTAAAAACATTGACCTCATTTAGCATAACACAGTTCCATTGTTAACCCTTTGACGCCATCTTAAAAACTCTATTTCTCTGTGTGCATAGTGAACGGTGGCTGGTCGCCTTGGGGTCCGTGGACACAGTGCCGCTGCGGAGGGCGCGCGGCGGGCGGCCAGCGACGCACACGCACCTGCACTGAACCACACCCGCTGAACGGCGGCGCCCCCTGCCAAGGACAAGCTGTACAAAGAACCAACGACTGCGTACCCTGCCAGAGTGGTAAGTCATTTTAAACTCTATTCTTAAGGCCATAAAGCATAAATTAAAATATTAATTTAAGATTAAAGGTTCTTTTGATTGTGTAAATAATACATTTTTAATTTAAATTGGAAATTGTTGTCATCGAACTAAAATTATTTGTGTAATAACGTAAAATATTTTTTAATGCTTACTCTATGAAGATGGATTTATGGATCTCCAAGCATATGATAACACTCAGCAATTGTTAATCGGTAAGTATAAAACAAAACAATTACATAACACGGTATTAAAAAAAAACAGTTAGTGAAGACTAAAAGATCCAATGGTAGTCAAGTTCAGTTATAAAAGTATTTTTAAAGTGAAAAAAACCCCATAAAAACACTAGCGCACGTGCCCGAAATCCTTACAATTCTACCACACTCGAGTGTCATAATCTTTAAGTTCCATCTAAACTATAAAAATCAGGCCATTTAATTTACAAAGGGCATAAACCACACATCAAAGGCCTTTAAGTATTTCATAGCAATACTAAAATTACCGAGTACTGTACAAGGAAGTTGGCTAAATTGATACGCTTTGAACGAACGAACTTCGTGAATGATGAATGACAAAGAATGATTAGGATTAATGAATTAGTTCCTGAACGGAACCCGAAAAGATCGAAATAAAACATCAAAAGTTTTTTGACGTTCGAAATTTAAATTAATAATTGCAAACAAAAACTTAATGAAGATGACTGTTTTAAGAGGAAATTATATTATCGTAAATAATTATTAGTTAAGAAATTCCTTTCAATATACCTACTCTACATTTAATGTTAGATAAATTTCTTTTTTCATTTCCACTGTTTAACATTTACTAGCTGTTGCTCGCGACTTTGTCCGCAATAAATAAAAAAAATAAAGGACATACCTAATGTAACTAACTGATAACGTAGCTTTTTTAATGGTGAAATAATTAGAATCGGTCCAGTAGTTTTTAAATTATATCAATACACGAAAATCCAAAAAATCCAAATCTTTTATTACAATGTTAGAATAGACAAATAAATCAAAGGAAGACTTATAGTATTAACTAGCTTTCGCCCGCAACTCCGTCCGCGTGGAATTATAAAAACAATAGTGAGTATCCTATGTGTTTTTCCAGACTATCCTCTACGTCTATGCCAAATTTCATCAAGATCCGCTCAGCCGTTTAGACTACAAACATCCATCCATCTAAACTTTCGCATTTATAATATTAGTAAGAAATAAGATAAGATATACGACAATATGCTACACGAAGTAAACGAAATAATGTTTAAATTCAAAAAGTCTCGCGTCGCATGCGTTGCCGGGCGGATGCACTGTGCGCGAGTCCGGGTGTTAAAGCTATGGCATCGAGTGCGAATACGTGTGTGAAA
>NW_013524901.1:698062-738416 GCF_000836215.1 Papilio polytes
TTTTTTTTTTTTTTTTTTTACTAACAAAATATGAGATTTTCTTGAAATAAAGATTTATTATTATTATTATTATTATTATTATTATTAAATAATCAGTAAAAGAGAGAATCAAGTCCATCGATATCAGATAAGTAACAGATGTGCTAGGACATGATAGACAATAAAACGCAATCGTCGGTTTGAGCGTGGCGTCTTTGTTCGTACTAATTGGTAACACATGTCGACGAGGCTGTGGCCCCAGTACTGTCTGGAACGAACATATCGGAATACTATCAAATGACAGCAAACGAGAGTCGAATACGAAAGGATTTATTGCATTAGAAATGTTTGTAATATCATTTATTACAACCTCATGTAGAAAATCAACAAACAAAATTCTTAAACTCAAAAAAAAAAATGCTTCGAGAGCATGCTTCTATCATACTAATGTTATAAATGCGAAAGTTTAGATGGATGGATGTATCGATGTTTGTTTGCTTTAACGGCTGGACGGATTTCGATGGAATTTTTTATACATGTAGAGGATAGCCTGGAAGAACACATAGGTTACTCAATTTTGTTTTTTTTTTTTTAATTCTATACGGGCGGGGTTGCGAGCGAAAGCTAGTAACTAATATTATAAAGAGGAAAGATTTATATGTTTGTGTGTTAAAATAACTCTACAGGTCCGATTTCAATAATTCTTTCACCGTCAAGCTACGGTATCACTGAGTAACATAGGCTATATTTTTTTAAAATCTTTTAATTCCACATGGCCGAAGTCCCGAGCAACATCTAGTCATACATATTTTGTTAATGACATGTTTAGAAAGAATTTTGTAAAAGTCGTCCAATCTTTAGTACCCAGAAATAGCACTGAAATTACCTTTTGTATTACAGATTTTATGACACTATTTGAACTTGTCTTTGTAAAGCAGTGAACGTTGCAAATTAAATACTTTAGTGTCCAAGAAAATAAGTAAGCAAGGATAGTCCGCGGCAAACGACCGCATCACAACATGGCGCCGCTTGAGGCAACGCGCGGGTAATTGTTGTTACACAAATGGAAATATAATCGATTATTTAACTATTTTATGCCACTTCTTTGGCTTTTGATACATAATATTAATACTATAAAGCATTAAGAATATGTGATCACAAAGAACATGTGAATTTAAAAGCATTGAATCCTTAGTATCTCCTTAAAAGTCTTCTATAATCTATACTAATATAATAAAGCGTAAACACACACTCCGTGACGTAAGATGTCAGCAATCATAGCGTATTTTTAAACAATCCTTTCAGTAGTTAAAAGTCCTATACGACACGCTTAATTAAACTATTAAACTTAGGAGGTAAATAAGTTAAAAGAACCTTAATATGGGAAAGAGACGATAAACTACAAGCTGCCAACATCAAGGAAGCAATTGAAAATTTGACAAATGTAAATTTATTTATTTATTTATTTATTTATTAAGATAAACCAACAGGACAAAATTATAACACATACATTTTTACACAATACAATAAGTAACATGCAGATAATTTGTCCTAATTATAGGTTTACACGACATACATAGAAAAATAACAACAACAACAACAGTAACAACAGTAGACAGTATATGTTGTAAACAATGAAATAAAGTTTTTATAAGCGGATGCCGCAGATGAGAATTAATTTATTTATGATTTACTTCATACTTTGAAAACTTTTGAGCATGAGACAAAAAAATAAAGAATGTGAAAGTCCTCACGTTGTTCCTACTCTAACGAACCTCGACTGATTTATGTGTGCACATTAATTAATAAGAAATGATGCACACATGCACAGTTAAATATGGTAACACCCACACATGCGCAGGAGAGCATGTGTGGTGTAAGTTATGGAACATTAAGTATTCATTAGTAAGCTTTGAAACGTTTATTTATTATTAACTAGATAGTTAGTAGCTTATGAGTTGGATTTTTATGATGCGGCATGCTTCAGTGGATAGCATAGTCATCATTTTGAACTTTTTAATATTGTATGGGTGTGTAAAAACTTACCTAACATGTCATAGAGTGCCACAGTTCGAATTTAAACCAAAGATAGGTCGCTTTCAAAGTAATAACATTTTATTATTTAGATTACTATTATTTTTTGCTTGTTAAACATGGAAAAAACCTATCTTTGTAATCCTCACATTAATTAGTCTACCAACAAAAGAAAAGTTGTTTATTTGGACCAACACGACAGGAGGCGAGCACATTACATTTTAATGATCGACTAAGGGATAATTTATTCCACCTTTTATTCTCTTTTTACCTTAACTTGTATATAATTTGACTAATATGTTACCAAAACCAGTTACCAACATTTAATCCGATTTATTAAGAAAAAGCAACTCAAGTCAATCGATTGTAATAAATCATTCAACCTAACTTTTTACTTTGTATTTCGGGTATTTATTTAATTCCAACTTAGGTCTAAAACAGTTATGTAAGCTGCGTGTTTAAGTTCGTTTTCTTATAAATCATTTATATCAAGGTATAAAACAGTTATATACAAAACGAAGGAGCCGTCATCGCTTGTCGATTGGACCACGCGATAAGTCGGTACGGAGTCACGGCACTATTATTTCTTTTGTATAAAAAAAATATTGTGATTTATTCTCCAACGGCATGTAAGGGCAGTTACCATCTTGGCGGCGTGTTTTAATTTCAATTTATAGGGCGATTGCGACCGGTATCGTCGTATAATTAGATATTGGATTAGTAACGACTATTTTATAATTGGTTTTAACATATCGCTTTATGTTGTTTTACAAAAAAGAGTTATCGAGTTTAATTCTATATCTCCCACGATGTGGCATGGTTATCGGCACTCAATGTTTTAGGCCAGGTCTAGTAGTGAAGGAAGGCAGATATTGTTAACACGGTTTTATTTATTGTATTTTTAAATTTATTTCACATTTTTGGAGTCTCTAAAGGGGCAGCTGACCTTTCCTTCCTCCCTTGGCAATGCCTAAGTATTATGGCTTTATATTTTACTAGCTTTCGCCCGTGCCTCCGAAAGCGTGGAATAAAAAAAAAACAAAATTGAATTGCCTTTCAAACTATCCTCTACATCCATACCAAATTTCAACGATTCAGTCAGCCATTTAGGCTACAAACATGCATCCATCTATCTAAACATTTGCATTTATATATTGTTGATTAAAATAGATATTGTATTATTTACTTTAATACGCAGATCTAATTATTTATGGCATCAATTCATATTTTGTATGATTTTTTTTCATAATTTTTCAATCAAATTCAATCATTCTTAAATTTCATAATATTAAAAAGTTAAAGGTACTAACAGAATATCTATCTAACTTTCATTAAACCTTAGTGCTTGTATCTCTTAATTACTGAGTTAATAATATACTTTATAATAAATGTTAGGCCCCTACAAGCTGTTTATATCCATGATTAAATCATAAAAATGTTAATTGGTTATCAATAAACAATAATTAAGAATCTTGTCCTCACTAACCTCTACATTATTAGCGTAATTTCTAAATACGTATAAAATTAAACGTCCCCAGTGGGCGCATGTTTACGATTATATTCGTTGTAACAATTTATGATAAAAATGAGGTGTGTTTTGTGGTGATTAAATTTAATTCCCCCTCTTTGAAAACAAATACGTTTCTTCCTTTTAACACTTTAATCATGATAAGGTTGTTTATTAATTTTATAATTTTATCTGGAAACGTTGGTAATTTAATTAAGAATTCTGACACTAACGATGCAACCAGTAGCTTATTACAAAGCTAAGATATGTCCAAGATATCGAATTTAATGCTTGTAGATAGCAATGTCTGTTTGATTTATGAGAAATTCCATACGAGTCAAAGACATTTAATTAATATAGACTAGACATAGAGAAAAACTATATTCACCGGTAACTTCTTTATTCGGTAATATCTCAATAATTGACAAGCCGAGACGCGTCTGTGTTTGAATTAGTTCTTTGTTTGTGATTTAGACTAAATGAAACCAGGTGGCGCTAGAGATTATGCTAAAAATGTTTTAAGTGAAATATCAATTATGCTTATTCTACATATTTTTAATCTGTTTTGTACGAGTATCAAATCTATTCACTCCTAGTATATGTTTTTAAATTGTGTCTTAGATCATAGTGAGTTTGAACTCCTAAATGGCCCAATTTTCTTATGCCAAAAATGGTTTTTGCAACGTATTCATGCTAGTGTTATAATACGTATCGAATCTTAAAATGTCTCGATTGCATGTTATATGACAGTAATAATTACACGGGATCACCGGTACAACGATTCAATTCACCACGCCCGAGTTATTGTTAGGAACAGGAACAGAAACTGATATTTTTTTGCAACTGCAAATGGATTATGCAACAGTCCGTAGCTAAATATACTTCGTAGCTGTTATATTCTATGTTTATTAACTCTGTAAGATGCGGCTGTAGTATATTTTAAAATGAGCTTATGGAGACGCGCACACTACTCGATTTTATGCCAAACAGTTGAATGGGCGAAACAATCGACAATCACAACAGCTGTTGACAAAGAGATTCAAAGTATGTATAGAGGAAGCGTCAATTGCAAGAGGCATATATTGATAGATCTACATATAAAACCAAATGTCAATATAATAATTGCATTTTATTTGCTGTTAGGTGTCACTAAATAATATTTAAATGTTTACATTTTATTTTGTGATACTATTTAGTTTATTTTATAACAAAAGATGGAGTTTATTTTGTAAAATGTTTTATAACGTGTCAATATAATCATGAGGTGGCACTAAACTTGACAACTAACATGGTACCTTTCAAAGAAGTTACCGGTGAAAAAGAATTGTTAATTATATCTAGTCTATTTATTTATTTGATGCTAACATGCTAGAGTTAATGACGTCATCTCTAAAGTGGAATGTTCTTGCAGCGTTGCCTGGTCGTTGGGGCGCATGGTCTGAATGGTCGGTGTGTGGAGCTGACTGCAGGCAGACGAGGCGCCGTGCGTGTGCTGGAGACACGCCCTGCGCTGGCGCACACACGCAGCACGCTGACTGCGTCGGAGATTATTGCGGCGTGCATGGAGGTAAGGACTTTGATAACTATAGACTGATTAGATCAGCCATGACTGGAACATGTGAATTGTTGGATAAACATTTAGATGCAATAATGAGCAAACAAAGTGCAAGACAATTCTTCCATTGCCTTACATTTAGAGTTGTAATAGACTGGATAAATCTGACGGTAGTTAATTCTACGTAGCAATGTATACTTCAGTCAATCTTTAACTGTCTATGTTTTTGTCCGAATTTAAGCGTAAATTAAACTGCATCAACGTGTAAAGATCAAATTGCTTACTAAGTCATATTGAAGAGTTTATTAAAATAGTTCCTCATTAAAAGAGTACAGTTTAAGCGCGGCGTTCTGTTTCTGCTCACGTAGGCTTGGAGCCTTCATGTGGAGCGTTTGATCTCTGATATAGAATCGAGACCACTTACGATAAATTTACACCAATGTGTTAAATGCTTTTAGGAAACATCAACGGATTTTATTTAGTTATTTCATCTGATATTGGACATTATTTTGTTACAAAAAACATAGTGGAGTACAGTAATTAGGTGGACCCATGTTAGAAACCGGATCCTATGAATTAACTATAGACAGGTTTGAAAGGATACTTTCTATGTTAATATTTTCGTGACACGACTATTCCGTTTTTTTCTTTCTTTTTAAAACAGTAGTGATTGATAATGTATTATAATTAACTTTCAAACTCAAGCGTAATCTAGTGACAGTAATACAGACGAATTGAGTACCTCCTTCTTTTCGGAAGTCGGTCAAAAATCGGCTCAACCCTAGATCATCGACAGACGTCCTGGCCCTATGACAGCTGTCAATGTCTTCAGATGTATGAATGATGTATGAAAGCGCGCCATTCCAGCGGAAGGCAGTGGCCAGAGTTTGAGTTTGTTACGTTGTTAAAATTATGTCATGTTGTTAATCTCTAACACTAGTAATATACTGTTTACCTTGTAGAGTCAAAGCTCTAGACAAGATCAAACTATGTCCCGTCTATAAGATTTGCACTCTATTAATGTTTACACTTCATGCGACAGCTCCATTAAGGTTATGTTGTCCTTTGAACTCATCCAAACGTCTCAGTAACATCAGGTGGTCCAATCAGTAAGCCACAGCTGCTGAAATTCCAACGTGATGACGTCTCATAAACCTTACAATTTTATCACACCTATATTTCCTGTAACACGTCCCCGCGCATTAATTTAAGTGAAATGTCATTTTTGTAACACCAACAACACACAAATAGAATGGAGAAACTTTTAAACTCAACCTTAAGCTTTATGATTCGCTGTCGCACGACACGGGATTCTCTAGTTATGAAACCGGGGACATGTTAATTAAGCTGATTCTATGAACACACGTATTCGGCAACCAGATGCCCACAGACTAAAAATATACACTTCCTTTTCCGCGCCCATAACTATGAAATGTAACATGGCTCGTTGTATAACAGGCTATCGGCTGTCATAACCTACCAGTATTCAGTGACCTACGACACCTTTACTCTCCTAGAACAGGACGACGTGTAATATCAAGGGTCAAAAGTGAGTGGACGCCTTGAAAAGATTTGAAAGATACTAAAATCGGGGGCCGTGACCATCTGGGTCGTGTCATATCGTCTAAATTTAGACGACGAACTAAAATTTTATGACAGTACTTATACTTTGTAACTTACATTTCATATCTTAATGTTTTCTGCTCAAAATTGGATACATTGGTTTTATCTTTAAATCTCTGTTGTGTTCGTGTATGAAATCAGTGACGTTAATTTACAAATCGCAAGACTCAAAGAGGACTGAAAGATTTTAGTAATAATCTTGATAGTTAAGAGCGTTCGCAAACCTTTGACTAAACTATCCGAGAACTGTTTAGTTGCGCTTTGATTCCTATGCAACTAAAGAGTTGAATTGGCTGCGAAACAATCGACAATCGCACAACAGGTGCCCGCTCTAAGAGTCTTTTGTTGTCTTGTCAAAATTAAAAGCAAAAATATAGACAATTTTTGATATCATAAAGATAACGCTTTGTATTTTAAGAGCTATATAATAAATCTTCGTTATTGATAGCCGTAGCAGGAACAACAAAACAATTAAACATTTATAACGTGTACCATAACAGCTGGAAACGTGCAAGCGGGCTCCCTCGGCGGTCCCGATCCAATATTCTAAATGGAATATGAAAATGATCAGTCAATATTTAGTTTATAAAGCCAATAAATCATTTTTGTGGTTGCCGTTGATTCGGATTCAATTTCCTTTGCTGTTTATCGAACGCTTGATAAATAACCGCAGGCTGTGTCGTGTTGTTCGCTTAACTCGACGAATTCTTCCCGCTTGCAAACACTTTCGCTTTTTACGCTAAATAAATCTGCAATCTCCGTCATATTTGCCTATAGATTGCCTTTGTTTATCTCCTCGTACACGCTGATTGTTATTTATTGCTTATCGTTTTTCAATTTTCTCTTGTTCCCTGATAAATTATTGTTTGTATATCAAAGAATATTGTTTATTCTCTCGTATTTTTCTGCCTTCATATTCTAGTAAAATAAATTATCACTAAAACGGTAACTTGCCCATTTTATAACACATTTAAGTTTCATTAAACATTAGCTCTCGTCTGCAATTCCGAACGCGTGGTATAAAAATAAACAAAAGTAAGTAGCGTATGTTTCCTTCCAGACTATCCTCTAAATCTATGACAAATTTAATTGATATTCGTTCATTTGTTTAGGCTACAAACTCTAACAAACATCGATGCATCGAACTTTCGCATTTATAACATTGGTGAGATTCTAAAAACTTTCATGAATATTTGCATAGTTCAATTTAATCTTACCTTCTGTTTTTCTGTAATGTGTTGTAGTAATCTAACTAGATTAAAATGTAATTCTGTTGTCAATGAACTCATATTTTTTTTAAATACCGCATAAAAATGTACGTAAAGGTCTATTACAGTCCGCTCGAGGGGATATCGATCGCGGAAAAACTGCCGGCAGACCGTCCGCAGTTCACTCGTATCTAATACAAGTAAAGCTTGTACTGAAGCTAGGATATAGAGCATCAGTAAATTACCTACATGAAAGGTGAGCGGTGAATGCGAAGAACGCTTTAAAGGCCATTCACTGGTGGGGCGAGCGGGCACTTCATTAGCCTAATTGCCTACATACAAAGGGGAAATGGTGAAATTTTATAGCGGCTTTTCATCTTTTGTTACTTAAACATTCGAATAATGTTAGTTTAAAGATGTAAACGGCGTAGAATTGAAACTACAAGTAACGGTCTGAATGAGGTATTTAAATTGGACGGTTCCTGTCTTATAGTGGTTTAATTTAATCTACATTTTAAATTTCTCTTATTGCAGTTTTATGTGAAAATTTCAAAGTAACAAAATCTAGTTCGAAACATACTAAATCTTATAATAACCTTACACATTCGTCAACTGGGAATTATCTGCAAATAAATTAAACTTAGATATTAAATTTAAATAAAAATGATAGCCGTTGTAACGTTTGTAACCTTCTGTATAAAAACTACAACGTTATACATAAATATGGTAACCAGAATAAATAAAAAAAAAATTTACAATTCATGCTCAAATCGTTCAAATGGTGATAAACACCATACAAGTCCTAGCAATAACATCTGTCAAGAACTTGACTTTTTACCGAGGCCATAACAAACAAAAAACGCAAGGGGAAGGGGATATGCGATGCAGTTCTCATTATCGAAGGTGGGCTCCGTGAATGATTTGTTGTGATTTCGCCGAGTGAACGCAGCGGGTGATCGCAAACTCCATCCACATATCCCATCTGACACCACGCGGCTATAACCATTAAATCAAACTACATTAAGAGCGACATTCCCATATCCTATGCGATTGTAGAATTTAATTCGTAAAGGCCTCCTACCACGTTATGGCCAGCGGTACAAGGGTTTGTATATTTCGATTGGATTTCGTATCTGCAATCTCACTGCAACGGCCTCGGATGTACGGCTGGCACTGACAAATGTTTGCAGAGTACAAATTTCAACAATACTGCTAAGGGGTCGTTGGAGAATATTTATGGGGGTTAAACTGTTAAGCGTTTTAAGTAACACACCATTTTATACATATTGTTAGTTGTCTTTAGTTTGTTATACCAACAAAGTCTAGCACGTTTGCGGCAAGTAAAATCATAATTCTTCATCTGGTGCGGCAGGCCGAAATGCGCCCCCAATGACATTTCCGCCAGTGAGTGACAGGTCTTTTTAGACCCACCATCACTAGACAGATTAAATTGCTATAACTTTATGGAAAGATAATGTATACACCTGAGAAAACCGTTTCGCATTAGCAAGTGGGACATAGTTTTCTTCGTCCGCACCAGCTTAAGTACCACGTCAGGCCGATATCGGCCTGTTACGCAGTGACCGTGTCAATTCAATCAAATATCAAGCAATATGAAAAGCATTTTTTTCGATTTTAATAAACTTACTAACTTCCTTTACAAATACTTTCAATATTGTACGTATTATTTAAGCAGTTAAACACAGTATTTTGAGGATTAAAATAGTGAGTATTAGGACCGCTTTAAGTCTGTCCCAGTAAATACCCCGACCCTGGTAATCCCTCCAGTACGTATCGTGCGCGAATTAATACCCTAACATTCACGTTTACGAGGCCCCGCGTAACGTACGAAGTAGCGGATGTTAAATGATTTATTGAATTACAAACATCGTTCGATAATAAAACGTGCGGGGACTTGGATATTATTTATATCGAAGATTTATAGGCGCGTCTTACATTTTACAGCGGCGTTGCGCCACCGCATCTTGCCTATGGATACGAACGTGCTATCAAATTTGATAGGAGGTTGCGGACACTCACTAAAAGTTTCATTGCTTTTTTATTTTTATACCAGACTTAAAACCTCAACGATAACAGAACTTAGGAGGCCATAGATATTTGGGATTGGATATTCATTTATAAGTAGATATACACATTCATAAGTAGATACGATAGTTTTTTTTTTGTTTAGGTCACTATATTTACTATTACTACTTGTAAATCATTTTTATTTAATAAAATTTACCTTCAGCAATAAAATTACTACATGTTACAAATACTAAAATTAGTTTGAAAGATAATTTTCTAAATATGAAGTATTCAAATATTCTTAAGGATTAAGTTTCTAGAACTCGTATATTTTGGTAGCTTTTTACACTACTATAACATGTTTTCAATTGGAATATTTTATTTAATTTATATTTATATTTAGCTTCATATAAATATAACATGTAATTGATATATTTTCTTGTAGTAAAATATCATACGTGAATTACGTGACCTTGTTTGGCGCTTTATACTTTATGTAATTACTTAACTCTAGTAACTAAAATTTAATTTTAATAAATTGTTTCTGATAATGTAGTTATGCACCTATTGGCTAATATATCGGTTTTGTGTATACTTGTTCTATTTTCCTATGTAATTGTGTAACCAAGTTAGCTGTTGTGTATACTTATATAAATAAATAACGAAAAAGCACTTACTAGTTAAATCTACAATATCCAAATATCCTTTCGGGATTATGAAATACGTGATTTTTTCCTTTTCTTCCATATTTTCTCACCACATCATATATGACATGCTTGCGAGGCTGTGTCGCTCCGTTTTAATTACGTTCACAACGAGAGATCGTTATCGTTTTATCGAGCGAACGATGACTTCATTGGGACCGAACGTTGCCGGAGATTATGTTCGTTTTTTCGGTTACCATACCCTCGAGAGACAGGTACACGATCTCATCATGATCGTATATTGAAGGAGTTTTTATTTTTTTAGGATAATCACACTCCTGTCGTTTGATTCTAGCCTCTAAGTTTTCGCTAACTCTAACGTGTGTGCTCTTTTCTTTTATTCTTTGGAGTTGTCTGGCGTAGTTCACTAATCTCTTTTAAGGTTTAAAAAAATATTTATTTCCTCAAAAAGAATAACACAATTCACTTAAGGAATTTATTTATCAAACGTTAGTTTATTATCTGTACTAATATTATAAAGAGGAAAGATTTGTGTTTTTGGATTTTTGTATGTATTAAAATAACTCAAAAACTACTGGGCTGATTTAAAAAATTCTTTCACCGTAAGAAAGGTAATTTATCTGTAAGTAACATAGGCTATTTTTTAATTTCATGCGGGTGAAGTCGCGAGGTATAGCTAGTGTTGTATAATGCAAATGAGTCATAGTTTAACTCTTTTCAAGCAGTTAAACAATGACTCGTAACTATGTTACTGATAGTAATAACATTCTAGATGCTACATTATCTTGTTTATTTATAATATTTGTAACGTATAACCGACCTTTCATAATTTCAACTCCTTTTAAAGTTGAAAAATTACACATAACCCTATCGTTAAAATGCGCGCCGGGTATCGTAAACTAAGGGACGCGATGACATAAATAATATTAAGACCCGCTGCCAGAAACTTAATGCTCGTTTTCATTTGTATAGCATAAAACTATCCACAAAACTTGTAGTTAAAATTGAACAGTACATACGAAACTGCACCTTAGTGTATAGAGGGAGAGTCTATTTAGATTTTATAGACGCAATATCTTTGTCGAAGTATATTTGAAATTTTATAGTCAAACGTAAAACCGTTAAAAGCATATACAGGTGTCGCGCAATTACGCGGTGCTTCTTAATGTTACATACCTTTTATCATTTTTCATCATCCACTGTCCTCATCCACTTGCCCTTATCCCTTACGGAGGGTCGGCACAGTATGTGCTGCTCTTCCATACATCTCTATCAACCGTCATATCTGAATCCACTCCTTTCTTAAGCATATCTTTCACACAATCCATCAATACTTTCTTCTGTCATCCTCTTCCTTTGTAGCCATTCACATTCATTCTTAACACTTTCAGGTTTATGTCCCCATCGTCTCATCGCATAACATGTCCATGTGTCGTGTCATACCACGCTAACCTTTTGCTTCTCAATTTCTCCACTTTAATGTACTGATAGTATTGATGCATTAATTCTAGTTAAAAAATGCTTCGGGAAAGTTCGATGATGTCAGTTTGCAATTTATCCTTTGTTGGCTCTGAAAAGCTTTTGTCGAGGAAAAAAGAAACATTTTTTTCTTAAGGCGAGCCAGTAAACTAACGTTGAAATAACACGCTAGCTTTTGTTCAACAGACTTGAAGACTTCTGCAAGTTTCTTAGTTTATGACAAGTTTGCTTTGGACCTTTTCCTTCTTTACATTGAAAGATAATAACGATTTTATCCAGTCTAATACAACAAAACTAAAAGAACGTATTCATATAATTTACATTGAATTGTTGTTGTCTTAATTTATAACATCCTGTATTTTGTGCAGTTGCGGCGCACAGCGACATCCCCCTGTATATCGGCATCGCGGTGGCCGTCGTGGTGTTCCTGTCAGGCGCTGCTGTCGTCTACAAACTGCTGCAAAGGAAGACCAGGGATCACTCACTCTATACTATGACTAGAACAGGTAAGAACAAAGACAATATGTTAAATTTAATTGAAAAACAGAACAAAGTCACTTCTTCGTTGAAATAAAACTTTTACTTATGCAGAAAACACTAAGAAAAATAAAAAAGTAAATTAATAATTAGAATACATTTACCTTAATCCATAAATTCGATCGTGCTCAGTGTGACGAACAACTAATAAAAAAACTACTAAATTAAATAAATACGTGTTTTTTTTTCTTTTAGTGCTAGTAACATATATGTTTTGCTATAAAAATCCGTCAAATTAAGTGTTAGACATATAGGAATTAAATTACAATCTAATGTTCTTATTGGAATTTGTAAAAACCATCATTTTCGACGAATTAAACTCGCTGATAATTTCGGTCGATTTACACATAAGTGAATTTATCTCGCATAATTTGCGTGGTCGGATAATTTAATTCGTACAGTATCGCATATAATCCAATTTGCTTCAGTACCAATCAATTGGCGCACATAATTTTGATGATACCGAAGTGGAAGCTTATCGCAATAATTGGTCGGAAGCTATTTATAATAAAGAATTATTAGTTTAAATAAATAATGAAATAACAGACCAATTAAATGATAAAGCTAAGAATGTCCCAATTTCATGATCTAAAATGTATTTGAATTAGAATTGTAAATGCAATTTAACATCAAAATAATTACAACCTTACTAGTATTATAAATGCGAATGTTTAGATGGATGGATGTTTGTTAGAGTTTGGAGCCTAAACGGCTGAACGGATTTGGCATAGATGTAGAGGAATGTCCGGAAGAACACATAGGCTACTCACTTTTGTTTTTTTTTTAATTCCACGCGGACGTAGTCACGAGCGAAAGCTAGTAATATTATAAATGTAAAAGTTAAGATGGATGGATGGATGTTTGTTAGAGTTTGGAGCCTAAACGGCTGAACAGATCTTGATGAAATTTGGCACAGATGTAGAGAATAGTATGGAAGAACATATAGGCTACTTACTTTTGTTTTACTAATTACACGCGGACGTAGTCGCGGACGAAAGCCATTATTACTTTATAAGCGATACGTTTTGTGACTCATTATTAAAGGTACTCTTTCATTGCTGTTTATCTTAACAATTTCTTATTTAGATTTCCAACCAGAGATGTATCCGACTGTAGAGAAGCAATCGCTATCTCTCGCGCCGGACCTGATGCAGCACCGGCCGCCGCGCTACGAACACCCCCCACCCGACACCAGGGCCGAGCATCACTACGATGTACCGCATCTCACTAACAGGTTAGTTGGCTACAGTTTTACTTATAGTCGGTTTTCCAGCTTTTATTAGTTTTATTCTTTCCATAACTTCTTGAAACGGTTCCTAACTGCGTTATTTGAGTTTTACTTTTTTTTAAATTGGTTCAACCTAACACTAATGAATCAGTAGGTAATGATAAAATTAAATGAAAACTTCAGCAACCCAGTATTAATATTATAAATGCGAAAGTTACTAGGATGTATGTTTGTAGCCTTAACGGCTGAACGAATCTCGATGAAAGGTATAGATGTAGAACATAGTCTGAAGGGACACAAGGATTATTTTTTTTTTGTTTTTTGTAACGCGTATATAGTCGCGGTCGAAAGCTAGTTACATATAATTGTATGTTCACAGCTGCTGTCGCATATTTTTATGGCAATACTATAAAATTATTTGCAACATAACAGCCCTCATACTTTAATTTGTACGTTGAAGTTGTTCTATTTGCGATATGTTTTTAAGCGAGATTGTTCCTTAGTGTCTAAATTGCTCACGCTGCCTTTGCGTTGACTATAGTTACATATAGAAGAGCAGTCTTAAATTTAAAAAAAAAACATTAGTTCATCATGCAAGAATCCATTCAAGTCGTGGGAATACCGCCGTGGGATATCAAAATAAATAAGCCAAATATTGTCGCTAAATTGATACCGTAATAAAGTGAAATTGACCGAGTTCCCTTTTATTGTCTATCTGTTCCAATTTGTTCTCGATAGGTCTCGAACCGACGTCGATCGATAGAGGTTTAGTTCAAGGTCATGTTAAATTTATTGTTGTTCATGCTTTGACGCCATTTAAATTTCTATAACAATTTTCATACTGTAAATAAATTATGACAAATGTGGTTGTATTAATTTCCGGTCATGAAGTAATTTGTAGAGTATGTTTTAATATCTACACCGCATTAACCAACGTGTCATGTCACTATTGAAACTGTGAACTGTGAACGACCGCTGTGGTTAACAGTAGCTACCAATGTACATTATACATTTAAATTGTATGATGTAATATGCATTTACACCATCTATTGCTTATTGTATCAAACAATTTGCACGCTACGCAAAGATAAACAATTTCGAAATTCAAAAATTCAACCGCCATTCGAAGCAAATACACTCGGTATTTGACATCGCATGTCTCCACTTAATTTGTACTTTATGGGTCTTTTTGTACACAGCTACGCATCCCCGGTAGACCAGCAGGTGACTCCGTGCGCTTCCAGCAAGGGACAGAGCGATGAATACGACAGTAAACCCTACAGCGAATCAGAACATTCCGTCTCCAGTTGCTTCACTAGTTGTGAGTTAACTTTTGAAAACATAGTTGAAAAAGCTAGCTGTTAGAATGATTTTTTTTATTCAACAGATGTTACTCGGTAATCACTAGAGTTTGAAATGCACCGCTATGAGTTTCAAATTGGCTTTGCAACTAATCAAAACTTTTGTTCCAGCCGGGTCTATGTACGACGCGGCGAATGAGTCGGTGACGCTGCAACTAGCGGAACTCGTCTCGAACTCACCCACGTCGCAGTCGCTGTGTGTGTCTGGCGCTGGCGCGCGGCTCGCGCTGCCGGCTGCCGCGGTCGCGCTCTCCGTGCCTGAGGGGGCTCTTGGTAGGAGCCGCCGCGAACAAATGTACGTCGCTGTCGTCAAAGATGACAGATACAGATTCAGAGTAGGAAAAGGTAATTACTTACAATTAATAGGAATGTTGTCTCTTTTTGTGTCTTTGAACATGCGGGTTTAAATGTCGTAACCTTATTTTTCACAATTGCGGATCTTTCTCTTATTGTAAGCTCAATGTTTTAAATTAAGCCTATTTATTTAACATGCAATTGAGAAAGCGAAAGTTTTGTAAATTGCCGAAAGAAAACGCATAAATCCTTTTTAAATCAAATACGAGTTTAAATAAAATACCGACATAACCCATGGTGTCATTATACGAAGAAATTGGAGAGGTGTAATTTATGTAAAGTAACCGACCAGCCTCGAGCGCAATGAAGGTACTCGCGCACTCCACAGTTCATTTCGTTAATAAGATTTCTTTATCCGCAGGCATCACGCAACTAAGTCCCGTAGTGAAGTGCGGCCCGCCGCGCCTGCAGCTCAACAAGTCCGTGGTGCTGCAGATTCCGCACTGCGCCAGCCTTAAGCATGGCTTCTGGAATCTATCACTATACGCTATAGACCATAACAACTCCAAATCCGACAACGCTTTGCCCCAGTGGAAAAAAGTCGTCGGCCTCGGTCAGGAGACTATCAACACTCCAGTATTTACTCAATTAGATAATGACAAGATATTCCTAGTTACCGATATATTATCTACTTTTGTTTTGGTCGGAGAAAGTTTTAACGGTAAGGCGGTGAAAGCGCTGCAGCTGGCGATCTACGCCCCTGCCGTACCCAATGAAACGTCTGGCGAGTACAGCATCAGGCTCTATGTGTTCGAGGACACTCCGTGCGCGCCATACTACTGCCAGGAACAGGAGAAGAAGTTGGGTGGAGTGCTCATCGACAGACCGAAGACGTTGCTGTTCCAGGATGGCGGCTCCAATCTCTGCTTGAACATGGAGCACGTCAGTCCCGGTTGGAAAACCAAACCGGGCTTCGGTTACCAAGAGATACCATTCAATCACGTATGGAGTTCCAACTACAACGCTCTCCACTGTAGCTTTGTTTTAGAACGTACTCATGATTGCGACAGCATCGATTTTAGTATTTCAGCATGTCAAAGAACCAACCCAACTTATAAGCAGATGTTCCGAATATCACTGGAAGATATCCGAAGCCGCTCGCCACGCGGCCGATCGCCACGTGCAGAATCTCAGCGTAGCTTCAATATAACAGAGAACTTAATAGAATCACGGATGTGTAGGAGTGAAGAGGGGAGCGAAGGCAGCGCTAAGCGGAGCGTTACTGTGAGCGAAGCGGGCGTCAACGAGTGTGCGGGTGAAGGACCTTTTAAGTTGAGCGCTCGCATAAAGCGGCAGCTGTGCGCTATATTGGACCCGGCGTCGCGGCTCGGAGTAGACCGGTACACAACGTGGTTTGCTACAAAGAGCTCGCCGACTGAGGCTATCCTGGAGCTGTGGGAGTGCCGCGAGCGCGCGCCCGGAGCCACGGCTGCGCTTACCGCCGCGCTGCGCCACATGGACCGCCACGACGCTGCAGACCTACTGCACTCCCGACCCTCCTGGTTATGAATCTCTCACCCGCAACCATGTATAGAGACCTAAGTCTATCGAATAGACATGTTTAAATAGAAAGTTAAAACGTTTTGTTGAGTTAAGCGTAGTTTAAATGTTTTGTTAGAGAAAATAGTTTCGTAGGCCAGCGGCCTAACTTTGTAAAATCGTGGTAGATTATTTTGTATAGATATTACTCGAGCTGTAGATAAGCGACGGAATATATAAATTATATTATAGTAGCAATAATAGTGCCTAATGTCTTTTAAAGAGATGCCAACTTACGGTTGGTGTACAGATGGTTATTTTGTTAATTTTTATAAGTGTTTGAGTGTTCTTTGTAATCGAAATATATTGCTAAGTTCTTGTTTACTTCGCTTGCGCACTTTTTTGTTTTCGCAACTCAAGAATTAGATGTACGTGCCAAATTCGCGATGCCACCGACTCGTTTGGCAATAATGTTTTAAATTCTACGCAACTGTTCAGAGCTTAATGTAATTAGAAATAGTTTAGTGTTTTCTTGTTTCTCACTGTCAATCGAAAGACTTGACTCTAATGCATTTATTGTCCTATTTATAACTATAATGTACTTCGAAACTTGAACCTAAACTGCCCCTGAGATAAGAATTGTTGTCTCAACCTCAACAGAGTTCCCAGAGGAAATGTTAGATTGTGTTCTAAATTTCCTATCTATGTGTAAGGTAAATAGATTGTATATAATAGTATCGCAGTTGCAACCAGTAGACGTTGTATATGTACTAACCAATGTTTATGTAAATGGGACTCATCACCGCCGTAGACTATACTTATATATATTTTTGTTAACGTGATGACTTTAAAAATAAATGGATCTGTGATACTTAAAATAATATGGAATAAATTATGTTTAACTGTGTGAAATTTGTTTTATTTCTTTATGGTGTTCGAAGATAGTTAAATTCAGACATACTTAATATTATGTCTTTACTACATGATCTTGGACTTGGACAAGCTTGGACATAAAAATTCAAAAGTGACACTAATGAAGCAGTAATATAGTCTAAGAGACTACAAAAATCTCAACATTATGTAATCACAAGTTTTGGCCCGCGATTATATCCGCATGGAATTAAATAAAAAACAAAAGTGCATCGCCTATGTGTTCTTCCAGACTATCCTCAACATGTATGCCAAATTTCATCGAAATCTGTTTAGCCGTTTATGCTACAAACTCTTACAAACATCCATCTAAACTTTCGTATTTAAAATATTACGAAGATTAGGAACAGATCACCTAGTTACATAACAAAAGATCACGTACATAATCAAGGGTAACCTCACTTCATTCTCAAACCAATACCATACCAAATCAAACACGTTTCGAGTCAATGTAAAAACAAACAAATTATACATACAACTTGAATTTAAAACAATATTGAAATTCCTCTCGTGTACTTCACAAGTTGGAACTAGCGATTTGACAGGCGACAAAATCGTTAACGTTTTCACAATGATACGGGTAAGTTGCATGTAAATGGTAGGGCCGAGCAGTGAGCGTGGACTAAGCAGGTGCGGGCACACTGACGGCGGTTTGATTCTTCACACGTCACTGAGCTGTAACTAATTCACTCGGGGTGGAGTGCGTGTGATAGCGGGAGACAAGTTGTAAGTGTTAATAGTTGATTACAAGGAGTATTGTTTAAAAGTACAAAGTAAAGATTATTTCTCTACTAAGAAATAAAATATTACTTTAATTAACAATGACATTAACGAGGTTGCAGATTTAATGAATTTTTAAGATAATTTTTTTTGTTTCAAATATGTCAAATCTTACATATATTTTTTAAACAAACCAAATCAAAAGTTTAAATGTAAAAATAGTTATAAATGTTAATTAAATTAATAAATAATTATTATCCTATAGCTTATGTCTATATCTATCTCGCGAGCTCGCTCGCTATATTTATATATATACATCTAAATCGCTTGCAGTGTAGCTCCACTATTCTAACATTAAAAGCATGCATTTCCATACATTATACCACCGCGTAAAAAGCGGGTGCTGTTAAAGTTCAAGCTGCAGACCATTACTTTTTACACCTTTTTTTCTTATTTATGACAGAAAAAAATTAATGTTAACATTCTGTTAGAAAAGGTTATTATTATGTTAGGAATTTTTCTCATACAAGAATTATTTTAAAGTATATTTCACCTGTTGTTAGCGTATCTATTATATCTGTGAACTACGACTCATATTGACATTTTAATTGCTTCGTATGTAGTATTTTTTTCGTTAGTTAACTTATAAAAATCTATTTAAAAGTTGCATGTATCTTTTGAATAACAAATCGATACGTTTATGTCTTGCACCTAGCTACCGCAACCTTTACTTCATCAACCCTCCTTAGGGTAATTCTGTCAGGCTTCTCGTGCTCATAAGGGTTGAAAACATTCAATAATAGAAGGCTAAATTAGTGATGTGCTTGATGAAAATAAATATATTATAACATTACAGTTTTTTATTATTTTAACAATTAATTTGGTATTTAATAAACAAGTGTTTTGGTTAGAAAAAGGGAAAGATCAGTTTCTTGTCTATGGCACTCTTTTAGCGGATTGGGCCAGTGTCGAGTGTTTATGGTTTTATTTTTGTTCGGAACAGTTCAAAGAGACTGGAAAAAGGAAAGAAATATTCATTTGAATTAAATTAATCATAGAAACTATAAAGATATTTTACACATTCTCTTGTTAATAAAACCCTTTAGTTTCAGGTTTATTTGAAATCCGATTTTATATATAAAAGAAATCAAGTTTCAGATTGCACGGCTCTGCCCTATCAAAAGGGCAAGGTACAATCAGGGAAACTAACGATGAGCTAATAAGACGACGCTTTTGCAAATGTCTATATGAAAAAAGGCCGGTCCTAAAAATCTCACTTCTAGCTAAATGGTGTTTTATAAGAGGCGGTTGTTTGGTTGTAAAAAACAAGCCAACTTTTTTGTAAGTTGATCACCGCAAATGTTCGCGACTGTACCTCGTTATCGATGACGACAGAGGGCGCGGAAGGGCGACCATTCATCAAACGACGTAAGGTCACCGGCGAAGCGACCCAACTATTTCCTTTCACTGCTAAGGGCTCTTTTTGTTGGACGGCAAATTAATTTGGTGTCGCATGTCTTATAAGGTAACAGCTCACGTACCCGACACTACCCGACGAGAATAAAGAGTTAACTATAATATATAACGCTTAATTATTTTAGTAAGTAAATTCAATAAACACGTTATTTAATATCGCTATTGTCTTTTCTGGACAATATCTGATAATATTTACGGATAAAAAGTTTCTTTACCGTAACATTTTTAGTCTTTTTGGTTTTGTAATGGTTACTACAGCTAAAATCATCAATAGTTGCTTTGCTATAAATTTACATGAAAATTAATATGAACCTACTAGTGTGGTGTACCATATCCTCTGCCCGGAAGTTGCACAAACGTGATTAAACCGATGCTGATCTAATATCTAATGTCGATCTTTTTTTTTTTAATAACATAAGGTGGCAAACGAGCAAACGGCCACCTGAAATCGCCAAAATGGCGAAGTGACCGCTGTCCATAGACATCCGCAATTGCAGATGCGTTGCCTACCCTTATCAGACGGAGGATGAGACGCACATAAAGAGGATATTTCCTCTTCTTATGCATCTCCTCCACTGTCAAATCCACTTCCTCTTCCCATCCTCTTTTTATAAGAAAAGGGTGGTAAAGAGAAAGGGACTTTAATTAGGCCTCCGGCACCACACTCATCAGACGAAACACGGAATTGTTTCCATTTCACGCCTATCTTCTATGTGGTCGTGGTATTCCACCGGGCGTGCCGGCCCATTCGTGCTAAGATGTTAAAGCGGGCACTACCACTGTAGAAACCGATCTAAATCCATGTTATTTCCGGGCTCCAATACGCATATTTATAATTAAATGTTCATGTAAAGATCAATTTTTCTTTCTCTCTGCTTGATAATAATAGAGGGAGAGGTAAAGACTTCTATCGTAATTTTTTTAGATTTACGTTTTGTTACAAAACCTGTAAAGGATTCTGAACACCAATGAAAGATGTATTTTTTTTATATCATAAGGTGGCAAACGAGCAAACGGCCACATCAATCCGCTGAAATGGCGAAGCGACCGCTGTCCGTAGACATTCGCAATAGCGGATGCGTTGGCTACCATTAATCGACGAAGGAGGAGACGCTCATAAACAGGATATTTCCTCTTCATACAAGACAAAGTCTTTTCACAGCAGTGAGTATGATAAAAAACGATAATGAAAATGAATAAGGATATCCCAAATCTATACTATTATAATAAAGCGTAAACACACTTTTTGTTGCCTAAGATGTCAGCAATTACAACATATTTTTGAATAATTATTTTTTTTAATAAAAAGCCCTGCACTCACGTAACGCTTTAGGCTATATATATTTTAACACCATTAAACTTAGGGGGTAAATATTTTGGTTAAAAACTCTAACATGAGAAAGAGACCATGAGTTGCTGCCAACATCAAGGAAGCAAGGTTGTCATCATGTCATGTCATTTTGAAATTGATAATTTGACAAATTTAAACAATAAAATAAAATTTTCATAATTTCATGCGGATGAAGTCGCACAGGAACAGCTAGTATGGCATAAAGTCTCGACGACAGCCTCGTAAACCACATATTGAGAGAGACGATACTTAAAACAAACGCGAAGCAATACCTCAGTGAGGTCCGCGATAGGGTCAAACGGAAAACGGGAACGATATTATCGATTGTCGCTTTTGGCCCGGTGGCCGGTCGTGACTTACCTTACATGTCGACAATACAGTATAAGCCATAAGTGAAAGCGGAAAATATCCCCCATATGTGAAAAAAATATTACCAGAATCTTCTAGACATATGGTATTTAATGTTACTAAAATATATTTTAATTGTATTAATGCGTGTATGCGCCAAAATGTTATATAAGTATAAATGTATCTATTTATTCATTTCCATTTGATGGTTATTTCCCATAACCTAAACAACTAGCTCGATTTTGAACTGTAATCCATTATTTGAACAGTATTTACCCTTCAGACACATTAGAATATCTTTTAACACGTAAAAGCAGTAAATTGGTGTTATATAGCTGTTAATTTGATTATCTCCTATAACTTGGACCGTTAACAAAAATAGCTTGGACAAAGGAGTGGGCAGCGAGGAATGATGCGAACGGCTCCACGATTGTTAATTTAAGAATGGTCGCTGTGCACTGAACTTAATGAGGGTGGAACACCATCTTGATTGGACCAATTTTTATGGCTGCTCAATCTAAAGTGCTTATTCTTGTAAGTGATAAATCGCATTCGAGACTCGCTGTTACAGGAAAATGAAAGTTGATTTTTTTAACGATGTATTTTATGTTAAGTGGCATTCTGATAAGATCTATATACTTCAGTTTTGTTGTTGATTAAAATCAGTCACGAAAATGAACCTATATTTTAAAGATTTCGGTAATAAAAATATGATTGGAAATTATTTACTAATTTCTACTATTATAATAAAGCGTAAACACACACTTCTTTGTGCCTAAGATGTCAATAATTACAGCATACTTTTGAATAATACTTTTTTTTAACAAAAATCCCTACAATTACGTCACGCTTTAGGCTAAAATTTTCATGCCATTCTGATGAATGAAGCAAGCAAGGAAGCAAGATTGCCAAGGTTTGTCATGTCATGTCATTTTGACATTTGCATCAATATGTTAATAAAATTGTCATAATTTCATGCAGATAAAGCCGTACGGGTACAGCTAGTATTTAAAATGAAAGAAAAACCATAAGCAATAGAGAATGTTGTTTATCAGATACTAAGTACCCTTGAATCGTAGTTTAACATAATCCGAGAACAAACAACGCATGTTTACGATCACTCTTCTAATCTAAAACACATTTTTGTCTGTACGATCTTGTATAGATAAGTAGACTTTAGCCGCATGCTGTAATCAGACGCGACGCAATTAATCAAGTAACAAAGATGTTATCAGATAAAATGACCACCAGCGGAGAGAATGGCATACATGGGCTATATTAATGGACAAGTGTATTGTTTTTGTCATTTGCCCGATACAGAGTAATCAATAATCGAAATTCTATGCTCTGAACTAAGCTTACATTCTTAGAGGTTATATGACATACAAGAAACATCTACGTATATTATGTTTAGCAAAGAATACGGTAATTTGCTTATTTTCCTTGTGAATTGTAAAACTACGAGAGGATCGCGTATCAATTTACAGTGCTTTCAGTTAGATAGCATTACAAGAATTTAGAAAAACTGAACAGTCAATTGTCAATTAAAACTCTCCATGAATACGTAAAATTTTAATCGTCAGTTGAAATATTCGGTAAAAGTATGGAGCATTACATTTGCAAATGATTTATCATTTTTACACTAACATGATCTGAAAGCTTACATTTATAAATTTATTTATTATTAGAACATGCTCAAAACATTGATAGATGTCCATTCGCAAGTACTCAGCGTAAACAGCATTACGGTAGCCTATGAAAACTCTAGCGATATGATATCTAAATATTTGTTATACGATTTTATCAGAATTGACGACAAACGTAAACACAATCTTAGCAAGAATTTTGAACATTTGTCTTAAAAACAGATGTTATTTGTGACCAATTTGTCGTATAAACGAGAATATTGTACCAAGATCGTATCAAATGGAATAACAATATAATATAGGTGAGAGCGTAATGCATTAAAAATTATTAGTAAAGATTCTTAATTTCGCAAAGTATGGGCATGTTATGAGGAGGGATGAATCGCATGTAACAAGAACGTTATTAGTGTGGAGACGTACACCGGTAGAGCTAGTCCTAGAAAAGATGGATAGATTGCGTAAAAGGTGAAGAAGGAGTGATGACTGAGATATCAGATGATTTATTTGAAGGACGAAAACCCGATGGGTCGACCCTACGGAAGCAAGATAAGGTAGGGTAGATGAGTAAAGATTCTTAAACTGGGAACTTCTAGTAATAAAATAGCCACAAAACCTTCGTATATCCTCAAAAATAATACAATCAATTTTAATATTGCTGAAGATATAGATAATACCAATAAAGCCGCTTCTGATAGACGAGCTGAAACAATTTTAATTAAAATACCTTCCAACCGAGCTCTTTATAACGTTGCTTAAGACGGATAAGAAAAACAATGTAAGATAGTTCGCCAACAATAGCTAACGTTCGAGAACAGAACGCTTTTTTTCTTCATATTTAGATTCCTCGCGAGAAAATGTTATAAAAAACTAAACCTTGGAAACAAATTTACTCGTTTAAAAAACATTTTTATTATGTTGGTAACAAACATAAAAATTACCACATGCTTTTATTTCCTTCTAAATTCTGCTGAAATAAAAAAAATGTAAATTACATAGCCCTTTTCTATGTTTAGAAATAATTGTCTATGCGTTTGTATTAAACACATTGATACTCTCTTAAGATAGTTATACATTTCAAATATTGAAAAAAGAATTGTAAATCCGTCAGTAACTTGGAAGTGTTAGACGACAGGTGTAAGATAAGGTGGGACCTCTGTCTGCGGATAATTTTGGCTTTTATTATGACGAGGGTGAGCCGATGTTTTGAGAACCCTGCTGAGAGATAGAATTAAATTTAGATAGCTCACTTAGCTGTCGTAATTAATAAACTTTTTTAATTTAAATATTATAGGTATTTGTCTATAAGTTAGCCATAAGTTAACAAGAAATAAGCTACCTCTAACTTATTTAAATTTAACAGTTAATTTATTGAAGCTTTTTAATTGTCTTTCAAAGATCTTAAATAGACTTTTTCTATCTAACTTGTAACAATTAGATTCCAATAATAGCCACTGAACTAAGTAAAGGTTCTATCTCAAACAACGGATATTTCTACGTCCAAGTGACAATTCTTCAGGTTCCTTTGTACGGATTAATTACAGCTCTTTGAAGCGCAGTTTCACTCTGCAATTATGCTCTAACGGCTGATCATCGAAGCGTCTCACTTTTAAGTATTAATTGGATTTTTTTTTACTCTACAATGTTTATAAATTAGGTAATCTATGAATAGGGAATTTATTCTTAAAGTGTCTAGCATTTTTTTGTTATACTTTTAACGTCTACTTCTCGAAATCTCTTACTAAAGATTGCTCGCCCTAAAACCTCACTTAAGCTTCTTCTTAATAAACTCTGATAGGCCGCTTGTTAAAACGAATTTCAAACACTTCGCTTCTTAAAACGATCAGTGATGTTTACAATACAGGCGTCAATTTTAATGAAATTTTTGGAAGAATTATTTAAATGTCTTTCCGCTATTAGGCCGGGTGCACAAAAGTAATTAACTCTTACGTAATTTTAGTACAAGTATCGGTGAGTTTTCTAAGATTTAAACAAAGACGTGAAACAGATAATTATAGCAACACGAATGATAAATACCACTAGAATTAAATGTCGGTGGGAAGATAATAATTACAAGTCACTAAGATGTTTATCTATCAAATGATAGAGATGTTTAGATTACGTATTTCCTAACGACTTCAAAAGTAACGCCGAACGGATAATTTCTTTATGGATTAAATTATTAATCATACTAATATTATAAAAGCGAACGTTTAGATGGATGGATGTTTGTTAGAGTTTGTAGCTTAAACAGCTGAACGGAATTCGAAGAAATTTGGCAAACACGTAGAGAATAGTCTGGAAGAACATATAGGCTACTCAGTTTTGTTTTTTTTAATTCCACGCGAACGGAGTAGCGGGCGAAAGCTAGTTAATAATATTGCAAATTTATCGCTGCAATAAAACGGAAGTAATGTAAGTAAAAATTAATTTTGTTTAATTTCTAGAATTTGCATGACGAATATATATCGTGTTTCGATTTGAATAGTGTCCTGAAGAGTAACTAACTGAAGAGTCGAATTGTTCAGTTAAAATCGTCCATTACAACTGTACTGTAGTGAGCTTGAGGTAACATACACATATGTACTATGTATGTGTTAGCATTTAATTATTTAAACAACATAACATTTTTAATAACCTAAAAACATTTCTTATTCTGTTACGTCACCACAGACCACATTTGATTTCATTTTCTTATTATATGTCGCTAGTGATTGTAACATGAAATTAAATAACTATTAATATATCCGGACATTAAGTGCAATAAATAAAACATGTGTAAGTTATCGGCGTTTTTAAATTAACTGACTTATCGAAGTATTGATTTTTATTGTTTTAAACACGCCCCGTATAATTGAGACGTGAAATCGAATACGGAGATAGTCACCTTATACCGAAGTCATTAAATATTTTATAGCTACATGTTTATTTATGTTTCCTTTTTATAATTGCGAAAGTATCAGTTTAATTATTAGTGATGAAATTGTTTTGTATAATATATGTTAGTTAAATTACAGGTGGGCAGAGTTTATAAAGATGCAGTGATAAAAAAAAACACATTGTTAGATATTTCGACACAAATGACTTCCTTTAAAATATAGACGGACGGCCATATTAACAATGCTTGTAAATTACTTTAAAACACAAAATGAACTCCAATGTGACAACGCAAATATATCGAACGTTCCGTTGTGACGACTTGTAAAACACTAAGCTTGTTGGCAACTGAGCGCCGAAACAGCGACTGAGCGCCCGAGCCACTCCTTGACATTTATTTTATAAAACTACCCCCCACTATTCCTTCCGTTTCCTAACAATATTGTTATTTTAAATAAAGATAAATGTATTGATAAATAGCACAGATTAAAAAATAACTTTTAAGAATACAGAATACATCAAAAATAGTTAGGAAGCTAACAATATGGACATTTATTTTCTAATTAAAGTTTAAATAAACTAAAGGTGAACAACATTAGAATACTTATTACCACACTCACAGTTATTAAATAGACTTGCTTATTATTGTATTTATACAAGAAATTTACATTAAGGGATTGCTAAGTGTGTGTTACAAACTACAATTAGCACAATCCAATCAGAAAACAAAAGGTAAAACATTCTTAATGTACGGTAATTTTTCCGCATTAGCTTACGAGATAATCAATAGTGTACAATTTTATGTATTTTTATAGTAACATAAATTCAATTTAAATAAATTGCAATGTGCATGTTTCTATGTTATCCTACAAATGCCGTGGAGCAGGAGTAAGGGCCACTCCACCACAGGAGAGGGACTCAGCGGCCTCGACTCTAATTTGGTTTTACGAATAAAAATAATTATCAGTTAGTCGAATTTCCACCGTGCTCATTGCCGCTTGCCTTACTTTTACTAGAACTAGGTGGCGCTTTCATCGCGATTTTTATTTTTAATTTATATCTTTTGCAATTTTCGTTATAATTTAGATCATCGAACTAATATTGTAAAGACATTTAAGAAATTTATAAAGAAGACATAATGAACAACATTTTTTCACCGGTAACTTCTTTGAAAGGTACCACCTCATGTCCTTGTATTGACATGTTATAAAACATCTAAGCATTGTACAAAATACATTGTAAACATTTTAATATGATTTAGTTTTAATTATTGTCAATTATTTATTAAAATTAATTATGTTGACATGTGGTCGTGGTATATAACGTTTGTAAGAATCATGTAAAAAAAAAAATTGAAGCTCTTTGTAAACATAGTAACTTTAGATTTTAAAACAGCGATCTTTTTACATACGAGAAATTACATTAAAATGTTTTAAATATTTTACTAACATTCTTGGTTAATTGTACACATCGTTTATGTTACTTTAAGTTAAGATTGCACATTACTTAAACAGCAGTTACAAATTAGCTTGCTCTTATCAGTATGAAATATTTAAACGAAAGAAATATTTCAAGCGTTTCGACCTTTATCTTAAGTAAGCACTTTAATACTTGCTTTTAAATCTACAGTCGCCGACATTTTTGCTACAGTTTTAATGTTAAGCTGTTTATAGCCTCATTTATATTACTCGTATGTCTAGAATATACAGACTAATTCAAAGTTTACAGTAATACACTTTACACAAAAAGACACTAATTTAACATCTTGTTTCATTTATTACCCCGTTAGTGGTAAATTAAAGTAGGATATGGACTTTTACATTATCCAAGCAAATAGCATTAACTCCCTGTGAAAGCAGATTTCTCTATATCAAAGGATTTCGATAGCAATTCAAGAAAACTGGTAAAATAATTTAACCTAAGAGTCAGTAACTTCTTTAGAACTTTCGTCTATAAAATTTCGTAATAAACAGTTATTATACAAAAAAAAGGTTAGATGTCTCAATCAAAGACCTCACACGCGTTCGCCGAAACACTTCGACACAAGATGGGCGCCCTAAAGCGATAAATCTCAGTGTTCCCTATAATTACTTGTCGACGTTCATTAATAATGCATAACTCGATCAAACTACGCCCCGAGACAGGCCTTAAGATGTGTTCACATGACCCGAGCCCAGCCATGAGAGGTTACATAAACACACTTTAAACAATGTGTAATTTTAAGCAAGGAACAGAAGATCTCATCAACTTAAACCAAACATATGAAGAGATAGAGCGTCAGTGGATCAGTGGTTTAAGCATTTGACTTGTAATCTACAGGTCATGGGGTCGATTTCGCCATATACCAATGTGATTTTTGAATTTTCATATGTGCATAATTTACCCGACGTTCTCACGGTGAAGGAAAACCATCGTGATGCTTTGCATATATCGGCGAAGAAATTCAAAGATATGTGAGAAAGTCAACCAACCCGCACTTGGCCAGCGAGGTTGACTATAGCCTATAGTCACCCCTTATTTGGGGTAGGCTCCGAGCACCTCGGTGGGGACCTATAGCGAGCTGGTGATGAAGAGATAATATAGACATTGCTTTCTACCCTGATATTTACTTCTATAAGAAAACATACTAGGTATCTGTTAGCTTGAATTTTAAAGAATTTTGAACTATATTACAATTAACATAAAACCTTGTTTCGTTAAGCAGTAATTAATTGTCAATAAAACAAATGACAGTTTCTATTTTCTTGGTGTTAATGTCAAACAAAAGACAATTTATAAACAAAACAAACACGCATAAAAAGACTACAGACTGAATGCATTCGAGCGAAAATCCTCGACGTTGTCGGCAAATTGATTCGCATTTAAAATGTTAAACAGATTCATATGTTGTGAACACAACGCATAACGAGTTCGTCTCGTATCGGGACAATGGCGCGGCGACGTTCTTGATCGCATCTTATACTACACTTTAAAATCTGAAATTTATCAAAATAAACAAACACTTTAGTTAAATTGTTAATGTAAATATTCAAAGACTTTTAGTCTTTCGAGGAAATTGTTGTAAATGTATTCAAAACGGGTAAATCCTTTCAGGTAGAATTTTACCTTGACTATCTTATTTCAACCCTTTCATACAAGCCGACCATAGATTTACATTTTAAAACTAAGTACAAAAGGTCAAGCAGATCAGGTGGGCCGCTTCCCTAGGATTAGGTAAAGCCGATAATGACCCATTTTAATTGTAAAATGTACAAGTGTCTCCAATACAATATTTACTCTGCGGGCAATGTAATTCAATTTCTCTAAGAATATATTTCTAATCAATCGCTTTGATTTGTCAATGAAAAAAACTGTTTATAATCTGTATTCCATTCGGATTTCATTTGTTTTAATTGTTAACAAATAATTAAACACTGACTGGCGACTTCTTACGCGTAGAATTAAAAAAAAACTTAGTAGGTCGCCTATTTGTTCTTTCAGATTTTGCTTTACATGTGTGCCTACTTCAAGATTCCTTAAGCGGTTTAGTACGTGGTAAATGATCTCCCTCCGTCCAGAATAATTGCGTTTCTTAATTCTGTTTTATTCCTTTTAATTTTTTAATGGTGAAACGTTTAAATGTGAACAATAAGCGATCTCACATTGTTGACATAGGATATACGCAAACAAAGCGTGGCTAGAACATAATGCAACATTCCACGCGCCGTGTCTTCTCCTGCCCAATAAGCCTCCAGCCGAATGAGGCTTTTGTGATAAAATTAATTGCATTTTTCCCCTATGCAACCCCGCTGCGTGTTCACACTACGCACACTTGAGAAAATAAACTCCAAATTATATTTGTATGCTTCTTGATATCTCATCTAAAATCTATGCTTTAGATGGTGAATACGAAATATGAAATTATGAAAATGTTATTTTATTGTTTATGTTTGTCAAATTATCAATAGCAAATGTCAAAATGACATGACAAGAGAAACCTTAGCAATCTTTCTTTCTTGATGTTGGCAGCAACTTATGGTCTCTTTCCCACATTAGTTTTTTTATCCAAAATATTTACCCCCTAGGTTTAATGGCGTGAAAATATATAGCCTAAAGCATGACGTAAGTGTAGGGCTTTTTATTAATAAAAGGATTATTCAAAAATATGCTGCAATTGCTGAGATCTTATGCAACAAATAATTGTGTGTTTACGCTTTATTATAATAGTATAGGTTAATAGTTCGTTATTATGTAATTACAGTATAGTTGTCCTGTAGAAAAATCTTAATAACAATCAAGAAACAGTTACATTTAATAACAAAACCTCAAGTATTTTAAGTACTTTTAGTGTGTACGAGCATTAGCTGTGTTACAAAACGGAACACTCTAAAGGAATTCTTTTCGTCCGTTATAGTTTTCTTGATTTGTGGAAAAAATTTTGTAATTACGCAATTTGGTATTAAAAAGCGATATTTAAATTTTGGTAAAACAAAGTTCTGTTCTAATATTAAAATTTAAATACTTTCACACTAATATTAGAAATGCGAAAGTTCAGATGGATGTTAGAGACTGTAGCCTAAACTGAACGGATTTCGGTGAAATTTGGCATAGATGTAGAGGACAGTCTGGAAGAACACAGGCTACTTGCAATTGTTTTTTTTATGCGCGTGGACGGAGTCGCGGGCGAAAGCTAGTCGAAAATAATTTAAAGACAATAAACGTACTTTCCTAGCACTGTTACGTACATACATACGTATTTGATATATTGGTATCTAATATCGTATTTAGTGATAGTGTGTGAACTCAAAAGTCTAAAATATCCTAAACACTAATAACAACTCTGTTACTTTACTATAAAGTTTATTTTGCCATAAATCTTGATATTTGTTAACATTGTAATGAATTGCAGTAACAGATGTTGTAATCGACCCTAAATATTTGAAGAGTACTTCAGAATTGATTACGGTATTGTACAAGGACCCAAACCTTAAGCGGATTTCTCTTTAATGGTTTTTTTCTTTGAAAAGGCTTTGGGAAGGGAGAGTGGGCAGTTGCCCTCGCCTGATAAGATTATATCTATGAACTTGATTGACCAAAACAACTTCAATTGAATTATGAAGTAACACATTTTAGGGCGACATCGAGAATAATTCAAATTGTAATAGAAGATCTATACATATAAGAGCGTCAGTGGCTCAGTGGTTTAAGCACTTGACTTGTAATCTACAGGTCTTGGGTATGAATCCCGCCGTACCAATGTGATTTTCGATTTTTCGAAATTTCATATGTACATAATTTAACCGACGTTCATACGGTGAGAAATTCAAAGATATGTGTGAAGTCAACCAACCTGCACTTGGCCACTGCACTTGGCCAGCGTGGTTGACTACGGCCGACTCTGTTTTATATCTGTGCCAAATTTCAATAAGATCGAGTAAACATTAAAAAAATAACTTAACGAATCCCACGGGAACCGTAACTATTCCCGGGATAAAAAGTAGCCTACGTGTTTTTCCAGACTATGCTCTAAACCTGTGCCAAATTTCTTGGAGATTCGTTGAGCCGTTTAGGCTACAAACACTAACGAACATCCATCCATCCATCGCAACTTTCGCATTTATAATATTTATATTATATATGATAAAAATGATATTTAGAAACTGTAGTTAAATAGCGTCTTGTAACAGACTTACAGCGGATGTGGTCTGTATTAACTTTTGAATTAAAATCGTTTCTATATTTGTTACTTGCGGTTACACGACTGTTTACGATGTTTAGCTAACAAGTTTATGAAGTGCTTTTTTGTATTACTTTTCAAATATAAGTTAACTATACGGGTTTTTGTATCAATGCATTAATTACCTAGGTTTCTCCCCTTAGGTCTCTGCCCAAAAAAAGGTTAGAATCCCTTGATTTAAATGTCGAAACAAAGAAATGAAACTTTTATAAGGAGAGATGTTTGCGAATTCCTATAGGGGTATTGATTTAAAACGTACTAACATACTACATCTTAAAAAAAACTGCATCTTAAAAAAACTACGTCATTACTAAAAAATAAAAGAAAATAAATGAGGGGTAAACGTATGTTTGAATATTTAAACTCGACACGGACGAAGTCGCAGGAAATAGGAATAAATTTGATAAAAATTAATAAAATTTTTGTATTTTAAAATAAGGGACTTTTTAATTTGATGTTGCAAAATATATAGAAATACTAAACTAATTGTATTTAATATTTATTTTATTTTAAATAAAAATTATTTTAAAAGCTATTGAATTTAAAAGACATTTCAATTTTTAAAATAAAATGTCTTTATTTTTAGATAAAGATTTCTAAAAAAACATTTATGTATTTTTAAATGATGCAACATTTAAAAAATAAAACCTGATTTTTTGTAAATTATGAATGAAACATATTTTTACAGAAAATAATTATAAATATTCATAATTTGATGTCAGAATGAATAAAAATTGCTTAGAATTTGTATTAAAATATTTACTCAATGAATGAAAATTATTTCTATACTAGTTGTTGCCGGTGACATCGTCCGCGAATTATTAGTAAAAACACAAGTTCCACACTTGTCCGCATGGTAAAGAGGAATCTGGTTAGAATATAAACGCCAGTATTACCTTCGCAGTAATCATAATGCAATTAACATTTATTTCGGTAAAAATAATACTCGGATATTAGAATTTCGTAAGCTTAGGGAAGAAGGTCGGTAATGGTGCTTAATTAAGTCCATATTAAAAGCGTCAGGACGGATTAACTGAACGTCTCTTTAAGGGATTAAGGGGGACTCGCCGAAATAAAATAGAACATAATTAAGTTGATTATAAGCTATAATTATGTGTATATAAACTTTTCAGGTTATTCATTTCTTTTCCTTAGAGCGTGTGCACATATTTGACTAAGATATAGCACAATTGTTGTGCGATTGTCGATTGTTTTGCAGCCAATTTAACTGTTTAGTTGCACAACTAAAAATCGAGAAGTATGACCTTCCATATAGCTCATATATATCATATAGCTCATAGGAATCAAAGCGATAGTTAACAGTTGTCTGGCTTCCATGCTAGAGGAATTGCATAATTAAAAAAAAACAGTTGTGCCATAGTTTAGTCAAAGGTCAAAAAATATTGATAGATTTAGATCCTTCCTATCAATTCACAGATAAGTATTGCATTAATACTTAACCAAGATAGCATGTTAGAAAAAAAATGGATCGTAGTCGTCGTCCTTTTTCTTTGAATTCATTGTTATTTTCAATTTAGGGCCTGTCCCACCACTGACTAACAGAGGCTTAGATAGTTTAAAAATGACGTCACTGTCAGATAAGATACAAAATCCGATATTTCCATAACATTTTTTACACGTTGGATTGTTTCAGACAATTTGGTGGGACAGGCCATTAGTCATGTTATGTTATGTTATAATTTCAGTTTGACCTAATAAATACGAGAGGCATTAGATTATTATCAATAAGGCCAAGTTATTGACTCAATTAAGCGTAGCGAGGTACCAATTAAGCTATTCATCGCAGTCTTTTATATGCTTATAAAAACGATGGGTGGCCATGATTCTAATGATCTAAATTAATAAAATTCTTGCCACCGGTTTTTATAATAATATAGTAAACTTTATATTTCGAATTAAATACCTGATTTTATGCATCATCTACTTTTAATGAGTCAATTTTACACCAAATTATTGAGATTCTTATTGATTAGGTGATTTTAAATTCATCATCAAATAAACAACATTTAGTAAGGAAATTAAGTAGGTATTAAGCAATATTTGTTTTAGTTAAGAATTCAAAATTCTTATCTAGACATTGTTTATAGCAAACCAACTCATTATACGAGTACGTCTACACTGTGGGGCTTGAAGCCTACCCTTATTTAAAGGCGACTATGCCTTAGTCAACCACGCTGAACTGCGGGTTGACTTCACACATATCTTTGAATTTCTTTGTAGATATGTGCAGATGATGTTTTCCTTCATAGTAAGAACGTCTGATAAATTATTTGCAAATGAAATTCTAAAATCACTTTGGTACATGATGGGATTTAAAACCCAGGACATGTTAATTACAAGTCAAGTGCTTAATCCGCTGATCTACCGACGCTTCTTGTCTATATATCTTTACAAAATATGTGACATTCTCTATGTAGTAAAGTAAGTCGTGTTTGAAATGTTGCTTATCAAAGTGATAAGGAACGCGCCACTGGCACTGGTAGCCATTCACTGGCGATGTATTACGACAGGCCGCTGATACCACTGGCCTGTATACGATTGTCTGGATGCAGTAAAGTATAAAGACAGTAGCGAACTCTAGATATATGGAAAATGTAGATGTAATATTTTTAAAAAAAAAACAATGCGAAGGGACTGTTAAAAATAACAAAAACTAAATTTAAATTTACTGAATTAAGGTACTTTTTATTATCTGAATTTTCCGAATAGGGAAGCCACGCAAACATTAGAATGCGTTGTCTACTTTTAATTGACGGGAGAAGTGACGCTTAGAAAGAAGATATTTCCCCTACAACGTCATATCTACTTCCCGTTACCATGCTTTCTGTATATAAAATATTTCATATGAATCGTTGTGACACAAAACCAGTAGCCATACTTCAATATATAATTCCAAAGGGTGAAATTTATATCAAAGTAAATGTATAATTTTGTACATGCAGCAAGAAAATCGCACATCAAAAACCCTCCAAAGAATTACATGCCTACTTTCCCCCAAAAGGGAAACGAAATTATGACAGTAACATACGATAGACGTAGGAAGTTGAACGGGAGTCGGGCATTGTCGGAACCGGCCGGAACACTTTGACTGTGACATGCATTGTTAGCGATGTTGCCGTCAGATTCCGGAATCGCGCTACAAAAGTTTCAGAGGGTACCTTTAGTAACACGAAAGTATAGCCGAGTATAGTCTTTGAGAGCAACTCGTTGAACGAAATCGTTTGAGATTTCAAACGCCTTTTGTTTACTGTACTATGTTAGCTATTCACGAGTATTTATGTTAACAAATTATAAGAATAAATTTTGTTTTATAATAACAGCTTAAATTTGATTTTCAAATACAATTTCGACAACTTAAATTTACTTTAATAGATCTACTTGTATTAAATTTAGCGTTAAAACGGTAGTGTATATGAAATTTTAATTCAATAAAGTTTAATACAAATACCCAATTATAATTTTATAGTCGGGATATAAAAAATACGTCATAGCAATACAAATATCATTTTATTTTGTGCAAAATGCAGCCCGCCAGCTAAATGTCACGCTTTTCATTCGAACGGCTTCGATGCAATATTGAAACAAATTAAAATTGAAAGGAAGTAGAAATTATTTCATTTGAAATTGCGCAGCAAATATTATATTTGTTTTCTATTTAACTTACATTTAATTACATTTAGGGTGAGTTGCACCATATCGCCGGTTACCGTTAAAGTTAAAATTATTTGTAACAGTAATATTTGGAATAACCTTAAAATTTACTTAGGATGAGTTACATTAACTAACTATAAACCTTAACCAGCACATTCCCGATGGTTACGTCTTCGGATGTTCATGATATTCGCTACACCAGTTTTGCGCTGGTCAAAATGACGTCATATTTGACACTAATCATAACCGCCCGATTTTGGGCGGTTATAGTTAGCGTTACGGTTAGTGTCAGTTCGGTAGTGTCAACTGTCACAAGCTCTTATCTTCAAAAGCACAAATAATGGAAAAAGTAATGGAAAAAGAAAATCTCTACTATTAACCTATACGTAATCCAGAAGAATAAAGTCTTGCGTGCTCGGAAATAATGGATTTCCAAGATGGAACTCGAAATTTGGCCAAACATTCAGTTTGGACAAATTTCGAGTGTCTAAGGCCAGAGCAACAGCGCTTGTCCCTTTTCTCTTATTTAAAAAAATGTCCTCCATAAAAGGTCAATTTATAATATGCATTGACAGGACAATTTATAATATGGAAAATAAATAAGATGCATTTATATTTGTATAATTTTATTGCTTCATTTTTGCTACATATTTGAGTAGTAAAGTAAATACAGTTTCAATAATGGCCCAAACTATTTTATTTTCACAAGAGTTTGCCATTTTCTCCATCTCCGTGGGCAAAAAGTTTATGTCACTATAAAATACCATGCGTATGATACATAAATATAATCGGCGAAACATGAATTTCCAAACATTTTAATTTACGTAAATGTCATTCTTGACACCAACTTGACACTTTAGTGACATTCAGGTTTAAATGTTTCCATTGTAAAAACGAAAAACACATAAAACCTCTGTGAGAATATGTTTTTGCACTTGTAACCCTATTATAACTTTTACGATAACCAGCGATTTGATGCAACTCACCCTTAGTGTGTCATAAGTTAGATTAGTTTGACAATTCATTTGAAATTCAGTAGGGAAGGTTGTATAAAATCAGTCATGAATCTTTTCGATTTTCGATTTTTATTCTTAAAGAAGTTGGAATCGATTCATAATTATAACTTAAGAATTAAAAAACACTATTTTCTCAAATTAATATTGACCTACAGAACCATTGCAAATAATGACATTAAATAAATATTTATTACTACTACACCCGTACGTAATCGAATTGGATTTCGCTATTATTATTATCATCGCTAAATTCTCTATACTATAATGAATACTAGAATTGTCCCCTAAATTAGTGAATAAGAAAATAAAATTTTTAATTAAGTTCGATAAATTTTATTTAAACCGAATGTCGATAGTTCATAATTGTTTGCTATGTGTGTTTATTCGTCACTACTATACCTGTCTATTAAGTACGATATTTGCCTTCATACAAGTTGAATTCGATACTACATATGCGTCATTTATCAAACTAATCTATCTTATTTAGACAAACTATAGTAACATTCATATAAACATATGTAAGAATACGTTATGTGACCAAAACAATACATCGTGAAAACCATTGAGGCAACAATTGTTCTGCGACCAATTAAAAAGTAGTTTAAAACAAACGACTGTTGGATCCTGCCACTAAAAGAGGCAACTAAAAGCGAATTCCTAATGGACGCATTAAAAGCTCGTGGGAAAAAAATCAATGGTTTTTGGCTTTTAAACCCGTTTCGTGTCGAACGATTTTGGGTTAAAATGTAACGTGGAAACTGTATTAAAAGCACGTTAGTTGGAAACTCTATTAGTTTTATCGTGACGTCGCTATCGAGGCTTCACGGGTGGCTGGCTCCGTCATTCCCGGCCGCAATACCTTGCGCCACAGAGTATTATAACGCAGATGTAACACCGCATTTAATTAATTAATCTTACTTATATTAATAATGCGAAAGTTTAAATGGATGGATGTTTGAACTAAACTGACATTGATGAAATGTTGTATAGATGTAGAGCATAGTCTGAAAAAACACATAAGTTACCTACTTTTGTTTTTTCTTAATTCCACGCGGACGCAGACGCGGGCGAAAGTTTGTATTAAATAAATTCCTCTCCTAGATTCTACGTAAATTTAAATGACATTATCATACTCAAATAATAATTAAAAATGACTTTAGTTTTACTTTCAAATCTGTGCTATGCAAAAAAAGGCTCTCTAAATAAAACAGTATTTTTTGTAAACAGAATCATAAGTTTAAACGCCTCACTGTCGTTGTAACTGAAATTATGGTAGCACTGTTATACAATACTCTATGCCCATTATAGCTGATCATATTACGTCACTAGACAAACTCATTTTGTTACTGATATAAATAAAAACCATGAAATTATTTTATCATTACCATTTATTTATCCTAAACAACTTTTAATCTTTATTAATTCGTAACTAAACTTGGAAATATGTATAATAGTTTTGTTTATACTTTTAACTTTCAACTTACGCTAATTTTTTTCAGTTAGATTTCACTTACAATAACTAATTATACATAAATAACACCAAATTGTAAATCATCTGATAACAATCCAACGTGTAAAATATGTGATGGATATGTCGGATTTTGTTCCCGTATCTGACAGTGACGTCATTTTTTAGCTATCCGAGCCTCTATCCAGTGGTGGAACAGGCCCTTATTGACTTAAATATGCGTTTTCCTTTTTACATTTCATTTGTACAAACATATAATGCATTTGATTAATATAAATTACGCAGTCAATTTCATCCAAATATAAAATAAATGACGCTACAAACTCAACAATTTCAAGCAAGGAATCCGCTAAAAGCCATTCGGATTACAAGCTTCGGATATAATAATTTGAATCATTCAATTTGGAGTAAACGGATTTCATGGAATCCTAATAATCAAATTTCTTATAAAATATCATCAAGGTATAAGATAGCTTTATTTATCTAAACGTAGTACTAAAATTGTTTATACCATAAATATTGCAATACTCTTTACATTGTCAATGGAGAAATTACTCTTTAACATTCACGCAGACTTCAACTAACTAATCTCGTCAAAGTGCCATAAAAAATCAACTCAGTCTTTCCGAGTTTACTGGAAATAAAACGCGATCTTGAGGTCAAACATACAGACAAACAAAACTACATATTGACACTCCAATTGAATTAATATGTATATATTTTATTAAGATACAATAATTGCTAAAATACTTGACTAATTATAAAACAATCGTTCATTTGTTTAACTGTACGAACATTGACCGCAAAATGTTTTCATTCGTTTTAAATCGATTCTCCGTACAGCCACAAACTTGAATTATGTTATTTCTGGCTGTTAAATATTTAGCAGTAAAAATAAATGTAGCTTTTGAATAACAACGGACTGACAATAGACAATAACGTTACCGCAATCCGAGAGCCGACACGGAATCAGTTGTTAAGGGGCGTTTTTATGTAATACTTATTTTGTTTTACAATTAATGTGACGCAATTGTTATCTACATTTTAAATAGTGACATTTTGGCATTTATCAGCATTTATATTGTCTTTTTTATTACTTGGTTATTGCATATTTTCACATATAAAAACATAAAACAATTAAAATTAAAGTAATATTTTAACTTCTAAAACTAAAATTAATATAAATATGAAATTCGAATTTATTACTTAACTCTTATATACTCGTAGTATAATATTACTATTGTGTTCTCGCAGTAAAACTGCACCTTAACGTCCACACGAGCTTTTAGAATGTACGCGTGAACAAACACGAGCTTTTGTCTGAAACACTCCGACAAAATAAGCGATTTGCTACGCGCCACGTGAAATAGGAATGAGTGATTCGTCACAGATAGTGGGCATAGGAATAGGCTTGCATTTGTTAAAGAACTTTAGCTGAAAGCTTAAAGCTCCCATTGTCTGCCACAACAGACACTATGGACAACTTTATTACCACTTTATTACCAGTATAATCTGAAGATTTCATTGATCACAAATAATAAATGATAAAGCGTTTATGATGGTAAGATTTTTATCGAATAGAGCTTGGACGATTCTTATCTGCTGTACTTTCAAATCAAAATGGCTGAATTCTATAGACCATTATTAAATGTAGAGATTAGAAAAAGATACGATACTTTTAAATATGCTATACAATCATAATATAGTATATTTCAATAATTATATAAGCGGGTGAATACCTTTGACTAAACTATCGCACAACTGTTTTGCGATTGTCGATTGTTTCGCAGCCTTCAACTGTTTAGTTGCACAATTAAAATTCGAATAGTGTGTTCACCTCCATATAACCTAATAAGAATCAAAGATAGACTAAACAGTTATGCGATAGTCGTCTCTTAAAGTCAAAATTTTAATATTTTAAGTGAAAAGAATGAAATGGAACGATACTAGTTAAAAAGAAAAGGCATTATCAAAGTGAAAATAACAAACTAAATTGTTTATTTTTAATTCCCTAAACGTTTCAAAAACAAAATACGTTCCATTCTATAAGACGGCACGCTCGAAGTTTCCAAGAGACCTAACAATTTCTTTACACGAATC
>NW_013524901.1:739381-743057 GCF_000836215.1 Papilio polytes
GGAATTCCTAGTTAAGGAGCCAAAGCAATATTGATCCTGCAATCAATGATTGACAATAAAGAATCTTTATTATTATTATTATTATTATTATAATTAATCGTAGTCTAATAAACTTAGTAAACATTTGATGGGCGTTTTGATTCGTTAGCGGACCACAACTAAGTTCGTAACCACATTCCAAGTTGCAGTATACCTACGTCTACAGTGTTCGTGTCTACGATATTTACATTAAACACGAGTTTAACCGCTTCCCTGATTGTTCTCAGAATAGTTAAATACTCTTAACCGCAAGTGAACCGAACTCAACTAATACGAGTATATCGGTAATGTTTGCTCTCACAACTTATTGGGAAGTTGTAACTAATTAAACATACCTTTTGGGATTTGAATGTTTGTACAATTAGCGTATTACTAAGGTGTGTTACTTTATAATTGTGAACTCTATAGACATTTAATTTATGGTATTTTGAGATATAAATATAATATTATTACAACTATAATAAGCTAAAGAAAGTGAAAAATACAAAGACTCAGATAGTCGATACTCGTATTTCAATACTTCTATACTAATAATATAAAGAGAAAAGATTGTTTTTTTATAACATAAGGTGGCAAACGAGCAGGCGGCCACCTCAATCCGCCAAAATGGCGAAGCGACCGCTGCCCATAGACATCCGCAATCGCAGATGCGTTGCCTACCTTTATCCAACGGATGAGGAGGAGGAGGAGACGCACATAAAGAGGACATTGCCCCTTCCTATGCATCTCCTCTACCGTTAAATCCACTTCCCCTTCCCATCCTCTCCTTATAAGAAAAGAGTGGTAAAGAGAAAGGGACTTAAATTGGGCCTCCGGCACCACACTCATCAGACGAAACACGGAATTGCTTCCATTTCACGCCTGTCTTCTGTGTGGTCGTGGTAATACACCGGGCGTGCCGACCCATTCGAGCTAAGATGTTAAAGTGGGCACTACCACTGTTATGGTATTTTTGTATGTAATAGATTCACGTAAAAACTACTGAGCCGATTTCAAAAAATCTTTTACCATTAAAAAGTTAATTTATCTGTGAGTAACATAGGCTGTATTTTTATTATTTTTTTAATTTCACCCAGGCAAAGTAGCGAGCAACAGCTAGTGTACAGCAATATTATAGAGAGGAAAGAATTGCATTTTTGTATGTATTGAATTAACTCAAAAACTACTATACGGAAAAATTCTTCAAAAATTCTTTCACACTTAAAAAAGCTACGTTATCAATGAATACTATGAGCTATATTTTTTTTAATTATTATTTAAATTCACGTCTATTTTATAAAAATAGACAAAATAAAAGGTTAATCGAACAGGTCATATGACAAGGCATTCAAAAATATCAGCTGTCATGACACGTAATTTTTTTAACGTCTTAACTTTCTACGGCATCTGTAATCGATACATGGCTCGATTATTAGCATCGAATTACCGACATCGAGTTAACAAGCAAAATAATATTTGACACTGGCCGCAGGTGTCGCGTGTCGGGGAATAGAAAAAAAATAAACAATTTTTATCATGTTGTCACGCGTCGTTTTCGAAATTCGAACATTTTATCTTTAAGTTGTATAGTTTTGAATACTTTACTTTTTTTTTCATTTCGGTTTATTTTATTACGCTACGATTTTCTAGTGTTCTTTTACGTTAGGGTTGCCTTTATGGATTGAAGGATACTTGATCTAACTGGCCATATCATAAAGATTCTTTTAAAAATTTACCCAAAAATGTTGTCCTATAGTTAATAATGGATACTGAGAGTTTTGTAATTAGAAATTTAATTAATTCTTCTGAATCCCTACGTCTTGAATGATCTCGTTTAATGTTCAAATGTCAAGGTAAAGAAGGGGATTATAAATACAGGAAACAGTAGTCCGGTAAACATGCCATCTGGCTGATTATCCACGAGGTGTCGTTTTACACGACAGGCTTCACCGTGACAAATGTAATGTTTTGTAAAAACTACGCACGTTTCATATTAAAACGTGATATTTTCTTGTTTATGTGACAACACGCATCAAACGTAAAAAAGTTACGCAACATGTAATGTTTTCTCGCTTGTAATTGATTCTTATTTTTTTTTGTTGAAATGTTGGTTCATTTTTGTTAATTTCACTAGTATTACTTTTACCATTTCAACTAAGTTTTAGGCTTGTAATAGTATATGGTTTACGACAATATTCGAATGGCCGGATTCAAACCGACGACCGCGTGTTCTTAAATCCGTACCGCTATCCATTAGGCTATTGGAACTTAAACACGAAGATTAAAAAACCATTCGCAAAATTATGATTCAAAGATAAATTTTTCGTCATTACATACTTGGTATGAATCTACAAATTATACTCGTATTAACAAAGCTTTTGTATTAGTATAGTGCTTCTAAATCGAAAGAATGCAATTAAAATTCGGACAACCGTACAAAAGTTCCTAAAACTCTTTGTGTATTGACCCCTTTCTCCAGCCAATTGGAATTACAATGTACCTTCACGTAGTAAGATTAAAGCTGTTTAAAGCGCTTAAATCGCTGATGGGGCCACAACAATGCTCGCCGCGACCACAATGACATCTTTGACTGCGCAGGTAACGTTTATTGGAAAAGTTCTGCTTCGAGCTTGTGGTCCAAGTCATGAACTCATTGTGAAAATGTTTTGTAATAATAATTTTAAATCAACATCTTGATTACTTCGATTTCATTCATATGACAGTATTAAAACTTAATTTTCCATTATTCCAAAAGTTTTTAATTACAAATTTATTAATCAGCGCTCGATAGTTTCAAGTTTAATCTATTCCGAGGTAAGATACATTTATTTTTGACTGAGTAAAATGAATGTGGAATATGTAATAATCTCGTAATTTACGCCAGAGTCTAAGAATGCACGGAATGGTCAAAGCGACGGCGCGTACCTAGACGAAGGCTTTCTGGTTTGCATACCCGCTATTTAAGCTCGGGCCGAGCTTCGACCTTTCGTCCATTTTGGCGCATTCGAGTAAAATTGTTTTAGCAGATACTTAGCGTTCTGAAGCTGACATTCTGGTTTTACGGCTTCGATTCTATTAAATTGCAAGTTACTGAAATTGTTAATAACGTAAATGCTATTTCTCATTCAAATTACGTAAAAGCTGCTTAATCTGAATATTTAATTATTGCTATTGGTCTTATAAGTCAATTATAAAAAGTTACGCAAAGCAAACATAATTTCTTTTCTTCTCTTCCACGGATTTCGTAATAATTTTTTTTTCGTTGATTCCTATTTCTCAACAATTTACATAAAGTAATATGAAGGATATAATTTTAACAAGAAAAATAACCATCGATTTCAGTACAACTTCTACAAAACTTTGTAACAATTTCATTTTGAAATCGTCAGAAACTTTTTAATTGCGTCATCTTCCTAAATCATTGCCGAACATTCGCGAAACAATCTTCCGAAACGATATTAGACTGTTTATTCTTAATTAAATTTTGTTCAAAAACTTCGAGATCCTGGTATTTTATGATAATATAGTTATTATTATTTTATTGAGGATCTTCGAATTTATTGCGAATAATAAAAAAACAAAACCGACTTCCAAACAAAATACACGAAAAACAAAATAAAATGCACTAAAAACAAAACAAAATACACCAAAAACAAAA
>NW_013524901.1:744723-762160 GCF_000836215.1 Papilio polytes
AAAAAAAAAAAAAAAAAAAAAAAAAAAAAAAAATATACCGACGAATTGAATACCTCCTTCTTTTGGGAAGTCGGTCAAAAAAACACGATTACTTTCTTGAATATCGTATCCATAAATATTTAACCTCTTCATTTACAAGAGGTAATACCATACGACTTTCACTTCTTACTTATTTACGCTTATGTCATTACTTTTTTCGCATAGTATATTCTGGAGATATTTAGAAACAAACGACCATACTTATAACTAAACTAGTATTCCCTTGCGATTTTATCCGCATAAAATTATGAAAACTTTATTTTATTATTTACATATGTCAAATTATCTATTGCAAATGTCAAAATGACATGACATGATGACAAAGCATGGCAACCTTGCTTTCTTGATGTTGGCAGCAACTTATGGTCTCTTTCCCACATTAGGGTTTTTATCCAAAATATTTACCTCTAAGTTTAACGGCGTTAAAATAGCCTAAAGCGGCTTCTTACGTATTGATTCCTTTATATGTGTTGAAATAACTCAAAAAATAATGGGCCACATTTAAAAAATCTTTTACATTGTTTTTAATATAGTTAAAGTAAGGAGAATCCAGTAACTAAAGTAACTAAATTATCATACAGAAGAATTGAACTCTTTTTTGAAGTTAAAATAAAGTTTAATAAAAAGCTATGAGTTATAGCAGACCCGTACGCAGACTGCGAAGTTCAGAAATCAATTAAAAATAAATGAAACACTCTTGTAGGCCAGTTTGTCTGCCGCTCATTGCCAATTCCTGTCACGCCACCTTTTTGGTCGTACTTATAAGGGATAAATTATGTTTCCCGCCTTTTATAAAAGTTAATTACAAAGTTATTCATGAAAATTAATTAAAAAATCGCGCCTTAATTCAGTTAAAGTAATAAATTGAAAATTCAACTAACATTTAAATTATCTATTCATCATTAATATGAAAACAATTTATTGCTTAAAAAATCAAAGTTATTTATAACTAGCTGTTGCTCGCGACTTCATCACCAGCTCACTATACGTCCCCACCGAGGGGCTCGGAGCCTACCCTAATATGGGGTACCTAGGCCATAGTCAACCACGCTGGCCAAGTGCGGGTTGGTTGACTTCACACATATCTTTGAATTTCTTCTCCGATATGTGCAGGTTGCATCACGATGTTTTCCTTCACCGTAAGAACGTCGGGTAAATTATGCACATATGAAAATTCAAAAAATCGAAAATCACATTGGTACATGGCGGGATTCGAACCCAAGACCTGTAGATTACAAGTCAAGACGCTCGCGACTTCATTCGCGTGTAATTAAATAGCCTATGTTACTCACAGATAAATTACCTTTCTAACTGTGAATAAATTTAAAAATCGAACCAGTAGTTTTTGAGTTATTTTACATACAAAAATATAAAACTTTTCTCTTTATAATGTTGGTATTCTTTAATTATTTCTTTTCAACTATGTCCGGAATTTTCGAAATGTGACTGAAAAATCAACTAGCAAAACAATTTCATTTTTAATCAAATAACTGATACTAAATAAATTACAGAATACGTGACCATTAATATGAAAATCAAATTAAATAAATGTAATCATAATTAAACTGCGTATACGGGTATCTCATTACACGTGTAACAATCTATAACTATACATAATAAAATTGGAGTGTTTGTTTGTAATATCAAATGAAAAAATCCAGATTTCGGGAAGATGATGTAATTGCGTTGCTGATAACTAAAACCGTATTTAATTTTTTTATCTTTTTCGTTTTTTTTTCTAATTTTTGTCTGTTAGTCCGCAAGCCGCGTTTGTTCCGGGTAATCTTCGAAACGGCTTTCACTGAAAGGTAGCTGACATAGACGGACATATTGCATACTACTTTTTTATCTCAATATTGTGTAGACGAAGTCGCGGGCAACAGCTACTTTGTAATAAATAAAAGTCATTAAATATGCATGTTTTGGAAATTAAAACGAATTCATTGTGATTTTGTCATTCATGTTATCTGGAGGCAATTCCGCACCAAACTCAATTATTTAAATACGGTTAACGTTGGAATCGTCTGTTATTGATAAATTTGCCACAATAACGGTGTTTAAATTATTTACAATGCTTTAAATATTTAACATAAGTAACACTTAATATGTAACACAAGAAAGTCAAGAAAGAAAGAATGATTCATAACCTAAAAAGTTTTTCAATAAGACATTTCTATAGTCTAATTGAATGAAAAAGGGATATTTAATTCTTATCTACTAGCCCACGACTCCGTCCGCGTGGTATTAAAAAAACAGAACTCGCCAATGTGTTCTTCCAACCTATCCTCTACATCTATGCAAAATTTCATCGTGTCCCATTTATCCGTTTACGCTACAAACTCTAACAAACATCCATCCATCTAAATAATAGCATTTATAATATTAGTAAGATGTATTTATTTCTGAGCATTTCTGTTTAATTTGATATTACATACAGTTGCGCCTCCCCCTGATGACGCACTTGCAAACATCTCTGAAAAATCTTACGCAAAGATTTAACAACAAAAAATTAAGTTTTATCTAATGTGTACGTATCTTTTTAATTAATCTATTCGCTGTATTTGTGTTAGCAAGTTAATATTCAAAGTATTATCTCGTATAAGCTGATTATGTCGACTTGTTTTCCTTTCCTCGGAAAATCTCTGCTTAGATCCTAATTTGAAAGGTAAATAGATGCGACGGTTCGCAAGCAAACGAGACGCTGGCTTAACTTGATCACTACCATCTCGTATTATTAAAAAAGTAGATGTTATTTAATTAAGAAATAAATCTTGTTAATCTCACTAGTATTGTAAATGCGAAAAATGATTGAATGTGGATGGCTACAAAGGTAGAGGACCGAAGAAAGTATGGATGGATTGTGTAAAAGAGGATATGCCTAAGAAAGGAGTGGATTCAGATATGGCTGATAGAGATGTATGGAAGAACAGCACATACTTTTCCGACCCTTTATAAGGGATAAGGGCAAGTGGACGATGATGATTATAAATGCGAAAACGTAGATGGACGTTTTTTTAGAGTATGTAAACTAAATTGCTAAACGGATATCCATGAATTTTGACATATAGAGGACAGTCTAGAAGAAACTTACTACTAGGGTACTTTCGTTTGTTTTTTTTTAATTTCACTTGAACAGACTTGCAGCCGAAAGCTAAGTAAATGGTTGATCACCTTTACATGTGTAGGTAACAGTTGTTTATTTTTATTTTTTACAAATATCAAACTTCTATGAGCGAATGAGAGCATTTGTAGAACATGATACTTAACTTTGGAACAATGTTACATTATGATCGCTATTTTGTAACAAAAGGAAGGAGGTTAAATATGAAGCCTGAACTACGCTTGAAGCCATTACGTGCTCTTGAGACGCCATTACCAACAATCTCAGCGGTATAATTGTTCCCGAGTGCGCGTTCTGATGACAAATGTGAACTTACGAGGATCTTATTTTGTTACACTGCATCCTGAATACCACTTCACTCAAAATTTCAAATTTAAACCGATTTAAAAAAAATCGGCCCCACAGTAACTTTCTAAAGACATGTTATGTCTAGTCAAAATCTACTAAACAATATCAGAAGTCGTCACACGGTAAATGAGAGTCAAACAATAATAACCTAAAATACACAATATTGAGTATAGATTTATTCTGGGTATCATCATCACCAGCTCACCATACGTACCCACTGAGGGCTCAGAGTCTACCAAAGGTTGGGGTGACTAGGATATAGTCAACCACGCTGGCTCACTGCGGGTTGGTTGACTGGAAGCAAGCAAGTTGATTCTTTGACGTATTGTCTAGATCAAAACAGAATAATTCTTGTACAACCATTTCTATGAATTCAAAAATTAAATTATAATAAATAACTTGACAAACCATTCTATTGACCTATTAAATATTTCGTATAAGTATAAATATACACTAATAATATCGAAGAAGCGTCCCAAATAGTGGAAAGTGGCTCCCGGAGCGCGCAAAGCAGTTTTACAAAGAACACGCGCAATTCCTTAGCGGGAGCTTATTTTATGCATGGAAAGATACCGTCTACATTGTTTTGCTTTTAGCTAATATTTTGTGATGCTTGTTAATTCAGGTTACTAGTAAAACTTTTTAGCAAAACTTGTCGAAGTACGGATTAAAAGGGAACCAAAGAATTGTATGTTTTACGTAATGTGAGGGGAGTTCATAGAGATAGATTGATTAATTCATTCATCATTCACTTTTTCATTCATTGAGAGATCATTCATTATTCGGTCGATTGCCGAACATTGGAAATAATTGAAGTTTTTATTAAGCCTTTGTAGAATCTTTTTCTATCTTTATCAAATATTTATCAGTCTTTGATCTAGACAAGGGGTGGTAACCACTAGCACACGTGCCATACTAAGAAAAAATTATGAAGTAGGTGCACCATGGAGTTGACGTAACAATCGCAGTCAAAATTAATCGATGGCACGTCTAAGACCGCATTAAACATTTCTTTAAAAAATAGCACTTTGATGCATAAATATTCGCCACCTCTGATCTTGATTATATCAGTCTTCAATTCTTTACCCTAAGCTCAGTCTTTGTAATAATTTTTGAAGCCTTCAAGTTTGTATCTCAGATTTCTATTTACCTATACGAATATGAACAAAAGACAGCGTGTTAAATCACGTATAGGAGCTGAAACAAAATGCCGGGAAGACACTACTATGCAGTTGTATGAATTATTGCGTCGTTGCAGCGAAGTTAGGACGGAGTTAATGGCGCGTGAATAATAAATTAACATTGGAGTTTATCTAAATGTTCGGTCTTCCTCCGGCAACCGCCCGCGCAGCGCCGGACGAACTTTGACTCCAGACAGACAATGTTACGAAAACACGTCTAAATTTACATGTTATGGATAGTTGCTGAACTTTGGGTTCTTCCCGCATTAAAGTGGTTGGTTGTTTCAACATTAGGAAGTTAAAACTGGATGAGCTATCACTGATTGTTTTATTTTATTTAGTTTATGTGATTACGAACGAATATTTAGTGAACACATCTTTAACAAGCTGTTGCTCGCGACTTCGCCATTGTGAAATTAAAAACATACAGCCTATGTTACTCACAATTAAATTACCTTTCTAATGGTGTAAGAATTTTTAAAATCTGTCCAATAGTTTTTGAGTTATTTAAATACATATAAAAATCCAAAAATGCCAACACTTCCACTTTATAATATTAGTATAGATTACTCTAAAATTGGTAATAATAAACGTTTAGGTTAACTAAATATTTTTAATCAAGCAATAATAAGTAAGCATTTATTATTGCGTGTTAGAGCATGGCAATTATAATAGGCAGGCTTATTTAATAATCCGAAAAAAGGTACAAGTAATTTCAGATTAACTCGAGTGAATATATTATAAGCAAACAACGAACTTACACGATTCTTACGTGTACACAAATATTAAAAAACTAACTAAACCCAAGGAAAAAACAGAAAACATTGTATTAATATGAATTAACCCAAATTAATTATGATTAAAAAACCACTATGATTAAAAAGGTAAATCACAGGCCTTAGATTTTTAGAGCAAAAAAGTATAAAAAACACAATCCAACTTACTGACTTCAATTTTTAGCCGAATCTTAAATAATAGGTATTTCTAAGGGTTTTTAAATTTCCTCTACACTGGCTGTAAAGGCCAACTGCACCGGCGGGGGCAAAGCTTTATATATCAAAGAGGCTCCCCTGTATGCATTCAAGGTTTCGTTAAAACGAGACGTGGAATTTTCGAGAGCTGTTTGCCTTTTGTACGGCGCAATTCTTGCTTTGTCATGGCTTTTGAATAAATTACTTAAATTCAAAAGCCTTTATCAAATATCTTCAACAACACATCCTGTAATAAATATTGAGTTCATCTACCATACACATATATTTTATTCTTTACTGCGTCTAAAACAAAATAAACAACTTTCTAAGACCACATTTTTTTTTGTTTATTCCCTAATTTAGGAACAATGTAATGTCTACTTTTACTTGCTAAATTTCAGCTCTAAGATGCGAGTAAATCATTTAAAAGCATCTCTTCATTTCATAGTAACATCAAGCAGTGGAAGTCATGTACAATGTAAGAATCATCATCATCATCAACTTGCCCTTATCCCCTTACGAAGGGTCGGCACAATATGTGCTGCTCTTCCATATATTTCTATCAGCCGTCATATCTAAATCCACTCTCTTCTTAAGTATATCCTCTTTCACGCAATACATCCATACTCTATTCGGTCTTCCTCTATCTACTATGTATGAATGTTAGATAACAAAAGTTGTAAAAAAAATCATGTCGAGTACAAGATAATCCAGCGTAAAATTCAGGTACCAACTACGTTGCGTGCTGAGTCGCACTCGAGGACCATTTCCGTCGCATTTACCTCGTAACGAGCCGCTGTTACCAAACAATGACACACCAATGCGAACGCTACGATTAACATATTGCGAACGCTACCTTAACTTGTTCATAATCGATTTCAATCAACGCAAACTATAGTTTAACAATCATATTAACAGCACGCTCAATTTTAACTAAAATATCGCACTACTGTTTTGTCTCGCTGTAATTCCTATAAGATTGTATGGAGGTGCGCACACTACTCGATTTTTAGTTGTGCAACTAAACAGTTGAATTGGCTGCGAAACAATCGACAATCGCACTACAGTTGTGCGATAGTAGTTAAAAGTGTGAGCCCGCTCTAATGCAGTACACTTTATCTTCCGTTAGATTTTATAACTAGTATAGAAAACAAATATTAGGACGTTGTTTCTGGCATTAAGATCTGGCGACAACGTCTAACTCCCTTAACAAATCACAGGCAACGGTCGCACTAAACTTGTCCGAACAACGCCGCCATTACGACGTGATCCCAAGTACGCCTACGATCCTACGTCACTATATCCCGGAGTCCAAACTTGCTCCATAACTCCGGCCCCGCCTTGCAACGCTTCAGGTCACGTAGTTAACTAAATTTAAATGAAAACAATGTTATAAGTTAGAACAACGTGCAAACTTACAACAAACAAGTTTTGATACGTTATGAGATTATACTGTGTATTTGAATAATCTTACTAATGTTACAAATCCGAAAGTTTAGATGGATGGATTTTTGTTAGAATTTGTAGCCCAAGCTGCTGGACGAATCTTGCTGAAATTTGGCATAGATGTAGAGCATAGTCTGGAAGAACACATAGGCTATTCGCTTTTGTTTTTTTTTAATTCCATGCGAACGGAGTCGCGGGCGAAAGCTAGTAATTTATATATGTTGTTACAAAGAAATTTTAAAAACAGATTAAGCTCTCCAACTTAGGGCCTGTCCCACAACTAGCTGATAGAGGTCTCAGGTAGCTTAAACATGACGTTACTGTCAGATAAGGTAACAAAATCCGATATTTCCATCACATATTTTACACGTTCGATTGTTATCAGACAATTTATAATTTGGTTGAACAGGCCATCAGGATTGTTACATGGTTTTTCCAATAAGCTTTTAATGCAGATTTGTCATAATAAATCTACTTTAGGTACTCCCTTAGTGATCACTTAACTACTCTGCAGTTCGTAGTAAAATCCTTTAATATTGTACATATAATAATGTACTCCTTCCCGTTGAGAATTTTATGAACAGCAAGGCTTGTGTACGCGTAAAAATGCTAAGATATTCAGGTAGCGCGGCAGGTGAAAGCATTCACGTGAATATTTCAGTGCCCTCGCCCTCCGCGGCGCGGCGCTAGCAGCGCTCCATGATTACACTACGAACACTGCCTTTCTCATATCACGTTGATACACCTATACGCCATTTTGGTGTTTGTAATATAACATGGAAATCGAAAATATAGTCGAAGAAATCTTGATAATTTTCATCTACGTAGTTGGAATAAAACTTACGTTATACTAATTATATCTTGCAATTCCAGTAGTAATAAATTTAAAATTAAGATCAAGGTCAGAACTGTATTAGTCTCTAAAAGTCAGTAAACATAATAACAGTATCAATATAAAATTGTTAAATCCGCAATAGCTAGTTTTCTCGCATAAACAAAAGCGTAATTATTCATGAAATTTGTAGACATGCAAAGGAAAGAATCAATGGGATGTGAACATGAATAATTGCGTTTGCAGACATGCTACTACTGAGAGTTCGCAGGAAACAGGAAACTATAACATGTTACATGTAAAATATAGAAAAAAAACACATTAATCTTTTATAATAGAGAATAAATTAGCTATATAGACACTCCGCATAACTAAGAATAGGTTTTAAAGTATGCGATGCAACATGAAATTATACGATTGGTTTTGATTTGTAATAAAAGACAGTAACAACCTTACAGGCAATCTATCTATCTCTTTCTAGACCTACTTTCACCGCTCCTACCAGTATTATTAAAGACATTTATGCAAAATAATGTTTAAAATCTTTTGATAAACAACTTAGGGAAGACCACAGCAAAGGTTTTACAAAACTTATAAATTTCAAAGGGCATTCAATAAGGAAACAAAGTGGTCCATAAATTCTGAATAATTCCAGCTTTTATTGTCTCAATACCAACCAATCCTTTACTTCTCATATTTCTAACACTACGGGATTACATTTCTAATAAAATACGACTAAAAATGTCGAAACTCGAGTATTTATTTATTCTATAAAAGATAAATGTTAAATTGGTTTGAAGCGTTTAATCATCGTTCTTATAAATAATTTTACTTGCTAATTGACGCTGAAAGAGAAGTGTTTTATTAATTCCTCTGCAAAATCACCTTTACAACACGAGCAAAACTTTTAACTCATCAAGCAACGTTGCAATTTTTATGATCCCCTACCGTTAGATCAAATCTCGAACGTTCAATCGCTCGAGATTACTAAGTGCGAAATGATATGTTTTTGTTAAGTAATTCTACAAATAACAAGATTGAGTTTATCCAGACTGTTTTAATTATATTTTTCATATTAAAATAATTTAAATTTTTACACAATAGCTATCTTTTTCTAGACTAAATTTAATATTCATATATACCAGTAATGAAAAACGCAATTTACAGAAGTAAAAAATACTCGAAAAATCTCAAAACATTAATAGTTAAAGTGCGAAAAAAAGGGGATTAGAAACCGACTTTACATAAAAAGTCAAGCATATTTCGACGCACGAAAAATAAATTCGCGTTTATATAGTAGCGGTCTCTTAATCTCCCGTCAGCAGGCGGTCAGACTGGGAACTCATTAACGATGAAATAAAAAGGTTTTATTACATATTTTTGTTTAGCGTTGAAAACTTTATACTTGTTTGAATTTCATTTTGTTTTTCAAAGTTAAATGTACTTCTCGAACGCTGTATTAATTAATAAATCAAACTGTATTATTACCGTATTTAGCATTTTATAATAGTAATATACGAATAGTAAGAAAGAAGGAAAGTTAACTCTTCTATAAACTCTCTCTCTCTTTTCTCTACATTGTTTACTCTGTACAAACTCTTAACAAGATACACATTAACGTTATTTTTGCCCGACTTCCCAAAAACGGAGGTACTCAATTTGTCTCTTTGTTTTTATGTATGTTACGCGATATTTCCACCCTTGGTAGACCGGTTTCGAATTCTTTTTTATCCGAAAGTTAGTGCTTGAAGGTGGGTCTCATTTTTTTGTTGTCAACTATTTGTGCTGCGACAATCTAGTAGTTTTTTTGTTTCAAAAAAAAGGTAAAATATGCCATAGTACATCTTTAGTCATCGAAGTATTCATTACATCGTAATGAAAACAAAATTAAACCGTTTCCCCAATTGTAGCTGCGAAGTAATTCCTATCAGGCAATATGACAGCCATTCGGCTTTTTGATTAAAAAATGAATCGCAGAACGGCCGTGTTAAAAAGTTATTACAAAAAGCTATATAAAGTGTGATAAAATCTTTTATTATTTTACTTTACTCCCTTATCAAATTTTATATCATTGATGAATTTTATGCAAAGATTTTCCAATATTCATTCAGATTGGGTAATGTAGATTAAGTGTTACTAAAGTTATAATTTTATTAAGTTAAAGTATGATTCCTTTAGTACTACTAGTAGTTCCTTTAGTACTAGTATTAAGTATCTTGTGACATTTTCATTAGTATATGGATGCCATTTAACAGACCTTGAGTTAATCAAGTCAATACAAACAATTCGATAAATACACGAAAAGTACTAATTACAGTTACTGTTATTAGTAAGAAAAGAAAAATTAGTAAAGGTAATAAATTGAACTATAGCATTTATAAACACATAATTAATTATTTTCGTGTGAAAACACTATTTTGAAGGCTAAAGCTTGCCTCAGAGATGGAATTATTTTGGGAATCCTAATAAATTGGGAGCAATTTTAGGTAAATGAGTTCGTACCAACGGCGGCGGAATCGAAAAGGGCGAAATACCTTCGGCCTTTAATTTGGCTCGCCTCGTATTTATAAAGTGGATTCCGGAAAAGATTACAAATTTTTATCGCATCATACTCGTTTTGGACCGGGTTTAATTTTTTTTGCAGTGTTCGCTGCCCTTATTTGTAAATTATAAATAAAATAATACGAATCTTTTCTTCTTTTTAATTGAAAATTGTAAGCGGTTTCAACTGAAAATCATTTGATTAACATTTTAATTCCCAATTACCGTTAAACCAGTCTATATTTATATTTATATTTACTAATTGCTCTGTTATTTCATTTCTCACTTCGATACCCATAAACTGCGAACTGAACTTCACAACTTAAATGAAAAGGTTCCCCTCAAGTAAGGTCCCCATTGCGAGAGTTTTCAAGTCCTTAATTAGGTATCCCACAACTTCAAATGTACAAGGACTTTTCGATAAGTTGTAAACTTTGGGACAAAATGACGGGAAAGAGCAAAATAGGTTTATTTACTAGCAAATAAAATACTGCGAAAAATTGTTTGTGATTTCTTTATTTGCGATTAATATTTTTGGAAATAATATGTTTTTAAATGTAGGATTTTATTTCACGTTTTAGATATTTCATGACAATATATTTCTGTTTTATCAAATGAGATATATGAAAGAACAGTAAGACAATAAACTAACAGTAACTAAAAATAATCCACATTTTCTTTTTAAAAGCAAAGAGAAAAATATTTTTTAAACCTTTAAAATACAGAAATAAATTTATAAAAATGGTTTGTTAAACATGAATTATATTAAAATTGTAAATATCATTTTATAATCAAAAGAGTATAAAGCGTAGCTATCAAAGGCAACACTCAAACGGAACTGGGTAAGCTCAGTTTTTCGGAGCATAGTAACCTGGAATGACCTAAGTAATTTGGAATAAGTTGAACCTGCACGTAGCACGAATACGGGCTACAGCATTAAAACTTAACAACACGTAACGCTACAAACAATTTTTAATTCCATTGAAAAAATAGAAATACCCCTTAAAAGTATGATGTTAAGGTCGCATTTTGTAAAACAGTTAAATTTCGAGTGAAATAAGGATATTGTTTGTTAAGAAACGTACTCTTATACCTTAGACATGATACACACGGTTGATGAAATTGGCAAACAAAAGAAACAAGCTTTACATAATTTATCTATTACGTTAGCTAAGCCACTATTATTTGATCAACAAATTATCATGAACTAAGGTAAAGTAAAGAAGGAAATAGTCAGATGATTCGTCGATATAAGTAGACTCTTATGGAACCTTCAATACTACAAGACACATATAAATCACTAACTATAATAATCCCAGAATTAATTATAGCCCAAGAAACTGTTATAAAGAAAAATGGTTGCGAGTTCGAAATTATAGTTGGTTAGTTCTTCTGCCCGTGTGTATCAAGGCAAGACTCGCCTAATTTGAGTTTATGAGACGGGCTTAACGCGAGACTCCGGGTAATGTATGGGCAAACTAACCTTGCGCCGGAAAACGCGGCACAATATTGTGTTTACGAACTCCCTCATATAAGCGGAAAATGTAAATTGTCATTTCTCAAGAAACTTATGAGATAAATTCTGTTTCTTACAAAATAATTAAATCGCAATTACTAAGTTAACGGCTATAGACACAATGTAAATATTAAGTAATTAACCTTAGACCTCTTACTTTCTTACTAATGTTATAAATGCGAAAGTTTAGATGGATGGATGGATGTTTGTTAGAGTTTGTAGCCTAAACTGCTGAACTGATTTTGATGAAATTTGGCATAGATGTAGAGGATAGTCTGGAAAACACACAGGTTACTAACTTTTGTTTTTTTTATTTCACGCAGACGGAGTCGCGGGCGAAATTAGTATTTGTAAAATACTTAAATTAAAATTTAAATAAGCTTGAAATGAAACAAAAACGTCTACGGAACGTGCAAATTACTAAGACACGAGCAAAACCATTTATTGTGCGCAGAGAAGGGGATCCACACGTCGTCGGGTTTCGCGGATAATGACAGTGACAGGCGGGTGACAAGCCGCTGTGAGGGATTGCGGGGAGTACGCGGTCGGCGGGACGATATGAAATTCCACTGTGTACTGCTAGCATACGATTCCTAATATATTAGATAGCTTTTGAATTCACGTTATGTAGAATGTTCAAGTAATAAGAATAAATTAACGAATTTACAGTTAACGAAGAATAATCTAAATCTATTCCTATTTTTGTTACAAATTACTAAATTTAAATTCATTTGATAACAATGTATATATGAAGTAAATCTTTATAAAACCTTGATATTTGAATGTGCTACGAGAAATTATCTTACTGCTACGCGCACATTCTACGGCGTAGAATATTAGCGTAGTCTTGACATAATTAGATAACCTTAAAATAGTTGTGGCATGTAGGACAGGAAGCTGAAATTCGTTACCTTTTCAAAATTACATGAGTTTGGAATATGTAAATAGAGAAATATGTCACGACCTTCTGGTTCAACATGGAAATATTAAATAGCATGAGCGTAAATTATGTCAAGTCTTTAATTTAAAAAGTAGAGGAAACAAGCCTCGCGTATAATGAAGCTACGGCGTAATTTAGTTCGTTATTCAGTCGCCGCCCGCAGCGGCGCTAAGTCTGCTAATAATTCTAGAATGTTTCGCTCAGTCTCTTTATGAATGCAAATTGATGTAACAGCGCTGAAGCCTCGGTAAATACGTCGTCATCGCGGCTTTGTTAGTAATGAAGATGTTACTTCCGAGTATTTTAGATATACAAAACAACATTTGTTTTATAATTATGTAATTAACATTTTGACAACTAGGAAAAAAATCTTTTAAAATTGACAAATCGATCTCGATTCGGAAATTCTTACTGTAAAGGAAAACATTGTGATACAACTTGGACATATGTATGTAGAAATTCAAAGATATGCGTGTTGTCAACACACACAGGGCTAGCGTGTTACACACACTGAGTTGTTTAAAGCCTAATCTCCCCTAACTTAGGTTAGGCTCCCAACACTTCAGTGCAAACGTATAGCTGATGATGATCTCAATTCTTTCACATCCGTTTCCTCCGATTCTGCAATTTTCATCTCCGATCTCTATCAATTATAAGAAAGAGCTTGTTCTTAACATTTCTGCAAAAAACTTTCACAGTGTTAAAATTGCCAGTTACCCTTACATCCGCGAAAGAAGTGAATCAAGTAAATTAGTTTCGTTATCACTAGGGAGCAGGTGCAATTTAACAATGAAAGTAGACTCGCCTCCTCGCTGCGACTCGCTGTCTGTCTCGTCTGTTTAACGTCCCCCTTCTTCGATGTTAACAATTTTCACGATGTGCGCTTTTAAACATGTTTTTGAAAGGTATAAAGTATGTCGAAATTGATTGCGTAATCAGAAGTTATACAACATAGTAAACTTACATAAATTTATTAATCATAATTTTTAATAGGTACAAAGAAAAGAAGGCCAGAAATGTAATTTATATGTATCTGCTGAACATTTAGAACGAAACATTTCGTGCACGTAAATTCTGCACGCATTGCGGCGTGAAACAAGGGCACGAGACGGGGAATTGAATCTGGACCGTTCCGATGTGGAGTTATATTAAATTTGCGATAACGTGTCGTCTTCAAAGCGCAGAGAGATTGCATCGAGCGTGCATCTGGCGTTCTTTACAATTTGTCGGGGAGCGGACCGGGCACGTAGGACTCTTCCGTGCGGACGAGCCGTACTCGGAAACACTACTTTGTCATATAACAGTGGCTTACGATCGTGTTGACATTTTTCATGTAAAAGAACACGAATATTGCTGTATCAACTCGATTTATAACTTTAAAAAGAATTTTAATTACGTGTTTGACCACAATAACTTTCTATATTTGTTTTATGTAACAATTTGCTGATCTTAAGTGTCATATGTGATTGGTAATTATTTGAAGTATCCTTACTACGGTCAAACGAAGGCACTCAGATAAATCCCATCTGTACACCGACAAAAAGATTATTTTCTAGACGAGAAAAGGCATCGCTTCGGCTTAGAATTGCATCCAGCGTATGTTCGATGCTCCTTTAGAATTTGTCGAAAAGCAACGATACGGGTACTCAAAGAATTCCTTTATGCGGTCAACCGACATTGCACTTTAAACCACATTTTTAACTACATTTAATAGCAACGAATGCTGTAAAAGAATTTTAATTTGTATTTCACGTAAAATATTTAGAAATTCGTTACCTTTAGTATCTTCCGGGTACATTAGTAGAATTTAAAATTAGAACATTTATGTGTTTTGACTAAGAAATAATGTACGATAATAAAGATTGTTCTTTATATTGACACAATCAAATAAATACATGCAGATAAACTTTAAACTTTGAAACAAAATTCCACGAAATTAGAATTTAAAATGAACGTTAAATTCAAGCTAAAGCTTTTAATTAAAAGTGCAAACAACGTAGCACAGAGTTATGGTGAAACTATATTTTTTCATCAAAAGTTTTAGTGTTGCCTGATGTTTCTTTTTTCTCATTAAACTTGTTAACATTTTGCTATCGTAATTTTAAATTATTTTAACTTTATACTTTCTAACTAGTTGCCTCACCTTCTTTAGTTCTTCTTCTTCTTATTATTAGCCATTGATTTCAAGTCGTCTTTAGAACATGCTCTACATTAATATTTTATATAATTCTGCCTTCAAATAATTTTATAACGATAACCGTACGAATTAAAAAAATATCCTATGAACTTTAAGAGCCTGAGTTTTTTCCTATATTATTAAATAATAGTTAATTTTATTTCCTTTACTAAATAAATCATAGAACTTTTAAACACTCCTATATGGACAATAAGTTGCACAAAATTCGCCTCAAAAGCAGCCAGATGCGGCCAGCGTGAAACGAGATTACTGCCTCGGGAAAATTGTATCTCGCGGCGATCATGACGAGTTACATCGCCTTGCAATGCCGATACCGCACGTCTCGAACATTCTTCAACAGCTTAAAAGAATCTGCTTAAGAAATTTAAGGAACAGAAATTAAATATTTATGATAATGCGTACAGTAAATCACAATTCATCTATACGTATATCTTGTACACAATGTTATTTGAATGTAGAGTGACGGAAACCCGAAGTGTTCCATTTATAGACAAGTTGTCTAGTTACTTGCAACGAGACGAATTCCGACTCTTACAAATAACATTTGTAGATTCCCCGATTGTGTTTGCCACAACCTGCAAATTATAAACTAAATTTGTACCTGTCCAAAGCTGAAAATACTTGTCAATACAACAAGTACTACAGTCGAAATTCACAAGTATAATTTAAAATAAAAAATAAAAAGAAATATGCAGACATATTAAGTGCCTCCTTATTTTGGTAAGTCGGTAAAAAATTACTTAACATTTGACTATTGTTTGTTTCTTACTTCGAAGATAATTGCGTCGTCTACCCCAAACACAAATTCATCTCTCTGTTAAACGAACTAATTTGTTAAAACTATTACTGCAAAGAGTCTAACGAAACCAGTTAAGGCGGGCGCAGACAAAGCGGGCGCTCGAAAACAATTGCCTCAGCACTGCACCTGCTCTAAGTGATAATGAAACTAATTTAGATTTAGTTTTACTCTGAAGGGAAATTTATCTGCTAAAGGAGTGTTTTATTTTACATTTAGCGTATTCTAAACTTAGGTTTGTGTAATATCACCGAGATGGGTAATACAGGACGTTTTTTCTATACTAATGTAAGAGGAAATATTTGTATTTTTGTTTGTATTTCACGTAAAAACTACTGGGCCGATTCTTATGATTCTATCACCTTTAGAAAGGTAATTTATCTGTGAGCAATATAGGCTATACTTTTTATTACTTTTTTAATTTTACGCGAAAGAAGTCGCGAGTAACGACTAGTAAATAGTAATAAGAATTAACCTCTTACTTGAATACTATGCTCAGGTATAGGGACAGTTTTAATATACCTATTAATGTTATCTATTCCCCCTACAATAACACTTTGAAACATAACCCACGTAGAATCCCTTTAAATTTTAATATTATCGTAACAGTTGAAGTATGTTATTCCACGGGAGCTGAATTTACCTCACATATAATAAATTCATTTTAGTTACAGGCTTTCGGATAGGGACAAAAGGTTGAACCTTATTTACTTCCGATGTCCAATTTTCCGAACAAAATTGGATAGATACTCCAGCGGGCGCTTCACTCCAACGTTTACACTGTTAAATGAACTACAGTGGACGTTTAAAATTATTTAACAAATACACGATTATATCACCAAAAATAATAAAACTGTTAAATTCTAATCGAATTCACGGACATACCACCATTAGGCATTACGATGAATAAATAATTGTATTTACCCAACGTTCTTACAGGGAAGGAAACATTGTGATGCAACCTGCTCACATCAGCGAAGAAATTCAAAGACATGTGTCTAGTCAACCAACCCGCATTGGGCCAGCGTGGTTGACTATGGCCTAGTCACCCTATCCCTATCATAAAACTTTTAACATATATCTTTTGCTAAAAGCAAAAAAATAATTCGGCTTATGATCTATGTATCTATCATTTCTCTTAGATAAGTCATAGTCATTTTATACAGCTACACTTTTATTTATTTTAAGTAAAACTACATACAAATAACAAGCGAGTTAAATGAGCGTAAACAGACAAAGAAATGCTAAACATTTACTTGAATTAAAGTATGAAAAACAAGAGATAAAACACGAACGAGTACAAATTGTTCACAAAAGAGAAAATAATCAAGGCATGCGGGCACTTTTGTTCCGTAAATTTATTGTTATGCGTAATTATCTAAAAGGAAAATTCGCCCGAGATACTTCGTTTGGAATAAAAAATGCACTAAAAACAAAACAAAATGCACCAAAAACAAAATATTCTCAAAAAAACAGTACACTAAAAAGTAACGAAATAATTCCTTGAAA
>NW_013524901.1:763855-805610 GCF_000836215.1 Papilio polytes
AAAAAAAAAAAAAAATAAACATACCGTCGAATTGAATACCTCCTTCTTTTGGGAAGTCGGTCAAAAATAAACGCGATGACATACTTATTCATTTTATTTATTACTGTACGAGCTGCTGCCCGCAACTTCGTCCGTGTGGTATTAGAAAACATACAAACTATATGAATTACAAAAAGCTACGTTATCCCTCGGGAACCGGACATTTCTCGGGATGAAGCTTATCCCATGTGTACTCTAGACTTTGTTTTATATCTGTGCCAAAATTTCAATAAGATATGTTGAACCGTTGCAGAATGATCGACTAAAGATTAAAAAACTAAATTAATGAATCCCACGGGAACCGTAACTATTCCCGGGATAAAAAATAGCCTATGTGTTCTTCCAGATTATGCTCTAAACCTGTGCCAAATTTCATGGAGATCTATTCAGCCCTTTAGGCTACAAACGCTAACAAACATCCATCCATCCATCTAAACTTTCACATTTATAATATTAGTAAGATTTATTATCTTGATTTAATAAAGAAGAAAATGCTATCTATAATTAATAGTTTTTCCATTCTTCAATATTTTCACACATTTAAAGTGGCACGGATTTTTTCTATTTTTTCAGTTCCTGCGGTACCAGGTAAAACACACCCTGTATCTTATATATAAATTCTATTCCCACTATAAGCTACGTCCCAGGTGTTTTAGAACTGGTTTCGCATTTAACGTATTAATCGACTTCATATCAATTGACTTTAAAATAATACGAGTAAATGCAAAAATGGAGCGTTCAATGTGAAATTTAAAAAACAAATACCATAAAAACACTGTTGCAACGATTGTGAAAAATTTATGTTTCTGTAGCTTTTTCCATTCGTATTTTAATTCATTGTCGGCGACGTGTCCGTTGCACAAAAAAGTTTTGCACAGAACAACACGTGCCGCACCGTGCTACGCCGTGAATAGACTTAACAAGCTCCCTGTCGTTTATACGGATTGTATTAAAATCGTTACCAGATTTTATTGGTCAATAAAATATTTTACTAACTCAATTGTATAAAAGTAACTTACGGTTCCACTTTTCAAACAAATGAACAGAAACATTTGGTATTCTCAACTTTTTAAATGTAATGCTCGACGATATTTTTAATTTAATTAGTATTGTTGATGTGATTGTTAACATAAATTCAAAAATCGAACAGTAAATCGATTCAAAAGTATATCAACATTTATTCACTTTTCAAGCCGATTTCTTATTTATCTATAAGTTATTTTATAGTTAAAATGCTCTTAAGTTAGTAACGCAAACATTCGTGTGGTGAACAAAAAGTATGGATGTCTGGGGAAGCATAAACACTACGTTAAAGGATGTGGGGTGAAAATGATCTATTACAACCTTTGAGGGAAGTCAATCTCACTTAAGTCTGATGCACCCCGTGTTTTGAATGCTCATAAACGATTTACGCTACTATAAAAAGTACGTTAGTAATAATAATAGTAGCCTGTATTTCGACAATCTTACAAATTTACATATGAACTTAATTTTGATTTTATAATTTACTAGCTTTCGCCCGCGACTCCCTTCTCGTGGTATTGAAAAAAACAAAAATGAGTAGCTAATGTGTTCTTCCAGACTATCCTCTACATCTATGCCAAATTTTATCGAAATCGGTTAAGCCGTTAAGGCTATAAAGTCTTACAAACATCCATCTATCCATCCATCCATATAAACTTTCACATTTATAATATTAGTAAGATTTAACACCTGTTTTAAGATTGCGTTGCGGAAACCGCATAGACCTCCCCTAAAGCTTGCCACTTTTTGTTGTATGTCTTTCTCCTCTATGTAACTCCAGCTCTTTCCCAAAGAAAAAAGTATGTATTGTACTCGCTATTAAATTTGGTACGTTTAAAACAAGAATACTCTTCTGTCTAAATTGCCAATGCAAGCAGCTATAGTATAGTTATATTATAGTACCAAGGCTTACACAAACTTCAATCATTAATATTTGAATAGGCATTATTTTATTTCAGTTTTAAAAAATATGAAACAGGAAATAGATTTGAACATAGATAAACGTAGCGGAGGCTTTATTAAAAATACATGTAAGCGAAAAGAGAGTAGATGTGTGAATTTTAAAAATCGCAATCCAGATAATTTTTACCGATTTTTGTATAAAACTATTCAAATATAGTCTTTATTCGGAATTCCTATTCACTATAGGATGTTATAAAATTCACAGTTGGAGTAAAATTTAATTAGCAATGCCTTTGTTAAGAAAGATCATTTCAATGAATAAAGGATGTTTTAAAATCTTCTTAATTAAATAGAATGAGATCGCGCAAAGTTCAGATGAATCCAATTGAATAACTTTAACTGCATCTGCTCTCTGTGATAATGAAACTAATTTGAGAGATTTAGTTCATCACAAGACGTGCAAGAAGCCGTAGTTAATGTTTAATTAAATTTTTATCTTCCATTACTATTGTCCTATTAAAAAAGATAATTTGAACAGATATAGTCTAAGAGCGGGCGACAAACAATCGACAATCGCACAACTATTATGCGTTTGTCGATTGTTTCCCAGGATATTTAACACATTTAAAAATCGAGTAGTGTGCGCATCAACACTTACGCTTATACGAATCAAAGTGGGACAACAGTTGGACGATAGTTTAGTCAAAAGTATTAAAACGCCTTAACTGTAAATTTTATCGATCTAAAAAGGTTGGTAAAAGTATAGTTAATGTAATTTTAAGGAGAACTTTATTTATCAAGGGGTTACAGTATTAGAGGTAAGCATAAAAAGAAATGTATGAAAAGATAAAGTTTATCATCACTCTTTGATTAGTTTCAGTCATGTAAAAATGTCGAAATCATTTAAACAAACACGTACAATCATCTTTACTATACGTTGGCGCGCGGCCAGCGCTAACTGAATTAAATGCACCGTTATTAAACAAAGCCCATTTAATTATACGTCATAATTAACAGAGACATTCGGTACGGACGCGGCCGTATCTCACCTGAAACCAACCGCTTTTCCGCTTTGTTAGCGTAATAACACGAAACTTAAGAGATTTTAATTATGACAACAATATTTGTTTGACAAACTCATCTTTTGCTAATTACATCTACAGATATGCTCCTTTGAAAGAATAATTTAATTACTTAGTAATTTAAAATTTAGAAACTAGTGATATAACCAATCTTACTAATGTAATAAATGCAAAAACTTAGATGGATGAATATTTGTTAGAGTTTGTAGCCTAAACAGCTGAACGGATCTCGATGAAATTTGGCATAGTCGTATAGTATAGTCTGGCAGAACGCTATTCACTTTGTTTTTCCAATGCTACGCGGACGAAGTCGCGGGCGCAAGCTAGTAATACATAATAATAGGTTAGACTGCATATCTACAAATAAATATGGACGCAAATGTTTGATTTCCAATATTCTAACTATTTCACCTAACTGTAAAAATTTGTTTGGTTGAAAAAAAAATTCATAAACTTTTGTTTACCAACTATATTTCTCTCAGTTGATATTTAAAATAAACATATGCGGACGTGTGTGACTAAAAAAACCATAACAACCGGCACAGTGACTACTCTGCAAAGGCGTGTTTTTTTACAACTTTTTCTATGTCTATTTTTATTCTATTGTTCGCAGCGTATCTGGTATAAAAATGTGAATAAAAATAAATATTCACAATAGAAAATGGTACAGCGACGCAAATACAGCTTTCACAATCAGCTATGTAAACGCGAGATGGAATTACCATAGAGTATTTGATATGCATGGGTTAAAATGCAACTAAATGTAACTACGATGTGAATAAGGTGTACATTAAAAGAATACTAAGGAAAGAATGGAAATGAGAAGTGAATTTGACGGGGGATGGGACTCATACGTAAGGAAAATAATCTTTTTCTGTGAGTCTCCTCCTCTGATGGATTTAGGCAATGCATTTGCAAATATCTATGGGTAGAGGTCGCTTAGATATTTTGGCGTATTATGTCGGCCGTTTCTTTCTCACTTTATCCATTTTTTTATTTGCACAGTTTAAAAATATTTATTTTTTAGTCTTTATTAATACACAATTACGTTAAGTAAAGAGTCAAATACATCTTCACCATTCTTGTTCATCGAAAACAAAATTGTAATAAAACCAGACGGCACTAAAAGTAAGAGAAAATTCAACTGATATCCACTTAGCAAAGGACACCTGAACTCAACAGATAACGACTTCAATTCGATTGACTTCACTCAACAGATTAAAACTCAAATGTCTATTGTTTCATAGTCCTCAGATGCCAATCTGCTAAGTGTACAAAGATTAAAGTTGAACCTTAAGCGTTATAACTTAATTAATTCTTTCGTGACTTAAAAAGGGGATAAATAGGAGTTAATCACTATTTATCCCTTAACTTGGCAGAATTTTATTTTTTCGAATATCAAAATAATATTCATAGCACTTAACCTTGATGACCCAAGGTGTTTAGAAAAAAAAATTAATGTATCTCTACACACTAACTAAAATACACTAACAAGAAAAGGATTAAAGTACTAGCTATTGCACGCGACTTCATCCACGTGGATCTTATAAAAAATAGTATAAAACATAGCCTGTATTAACAGATAACGTAGCTTTTTAAGAGCGCAAGAATTTTTGAAATTAGTATAGTAGTTTTTGAGTTATTTCAATACAAACAAAAGTTTCAAACGGTATTTCCAAACCAACACGACTCAGGTTCCTTCAAGACGCGAGCCTACAATTTCCTCAAAGGCCGGCAACGCGTCTGTAGTTCCTCTGGTGTTGCGGATGTCCATGGGCGTCGTTGACCATCTCGGTATTCACGCCGCTGTTTTGCCACCTTTTATTATAAAAAAAAGTACAATGCTTTCCTCTTTATATTATAATATTAGTATAGATTATGATAGATCAATTGTATAAAATAAATTCTGATTCAATGTTCCACAGATGAAGCGAAAAACATAAAATAAACAGTTTTAATCCTACCGTTAACGTTCCTTCAGTATTTATACGAGGCTTTATTAACGAGAACAATTTACATGAAGTACCGGCGTTAATTTTTAACTAACCAAACAGCCGCTCGCCGACATGCATCAGTGAGCGACGCGACCGGACGGCCAATGTCACCCGATAAATAATTAAAAGCAACATTGCTATCCATACGTATATACTATATACCCTTAACGCACTCCTTTGACTAAATTATCGTACAAATGTTTCACGCTTTGATTCCTATGAGGTTTAGTTTGAAAATTCATTTGAAATTTAGTAGGGATGGGTTGTGTAAAATCAGTCATGAATCTTATCGATTCTCGATTTTTATTCTTATAAAGTTGGAATCGATAGATTCATAATTATAACTTATGAATTAAAGAAAACACTGTTATCTCAAATTAATGAAAACCATTACAAATAATGAGAGTAAATAAATGTTCATTAGTACTATAGCCGTATGTAATCGAATTGGATTTCGCTATTTCTGTCATCGCTAAATTCTCTACACTATAATGAATACTAGAACTGTCCTCTAAATTATATTAATAAAAAAATGATAATTTTAGTTGAGTTCGATAAATATTTAGGCCAATTATCGGTAGTTCATAAATGTTCGCTATGCGTGTTTGTTCGTCACTACGATACCTGCCTAATAAGTACGCCATTAGCCTTTATACAAATAGAATTCGATACTTCATATGCGTCATTTATCAAACGTCATTACTGTTTCAGTGGTAGAGCCCGCTTTAACATCTTGGCACGAATGGGCCGGCTCGCCCGGTGTAATACCACGACCACACAGAAAACAGGCGTGAAATGGAAGCAATTCCGCGTTTCGTCTGATGAGTGTGGTGCCGGAGGCCTAATTTTAGTCCCTTTCCTTTTCCACCCTTTTCTTGAGAGGAAAAGATGGGGAGGAAAAGTGGATTTTACGGTGGAGGAGACGCATAGGAAGGGGAAATGTAGTCTTTATGTGCGTCTCCTCCTCCGTCAATTAAGAGTAGGCAACGCATCTGCAATTGCAGATATCTATGGGCAGCGGTCGCTTCGCCATTTTGGCGATTTCAGGTGGCCGCTTGCTCGTTTGCCACCTTATGTTATAAAAAAAAACTAATATATCTTATTTAGACAAACTATAATTGTGCTAAACTGTTGAATTGGCTAAGCGACAATCGCATAACCGTTGTGCGATTGTATACTCAAAAGGTATGAGCGATAATTGTGTGATTTTATTTTAAAGCATTTAAGGGTTCTGTCAAATTTTGACCACATCATTTGTACTTGAAATTAATAGGGCTATTAATATCTCGTCGACAACAAATCGTATGTCGGTTTCAGGTGAAATGAGATATCTGACGTCACCAGCATCTCTCCGAGTTAATTATGACATCTAATTAAAAGTCTATTGTTGTTTTAAACGATGTATTTTATTAAGTTAGCGCAAGCGTTGATAGTCAGGTGTGGTACAAGTGATAGGCGAATGCGATTATTAACAACCATTCATAGTCACGCTGTTGCAATACTAATTTTAAAATAAAACGGCGTAAAGATGTTTTTGCTTGTGCTATTGAAGGAATTTCAGAAAAAATTACCTTTTTTTTTAAATTTGTTGGACAACGATAGCCAAATTAACCTTATCAAGTGATATAGTCTGTTGAAGTGTTAATTCACTTTATTTTTATTACAATGTTATAATCTGCTTCAAATTGGACCACACCATATTATTTAATTACCCCGACAGCAATAAAGTGGGTAGTGAAAAATTATCCGCTTTCATTCCAATGAAAATGTTGTCAAACATGCTTATTAAGCACTCCATATATAATCAACAACGTCCAAAGAGCAAACATTTGGCTGTATTTATTATACATTCCGTACTCCATATCACAGTTGCTTTTTTGAATTCGTAATGTTTAAAAGGGAATCAGTACAGTACCGTACCGCAGCGGCACAACACTAAATCGATATACGTCACATCCCTATGACAGCTGTCATTATTTACCAAAGAGTTCGAAAGTAAATCGCGCCCTTTTACTTACTGCTGTTACGAAATATTGTTTAAAACTAATGAGTCCCACCATTTTCGGTTACAAGGCAATTCCGATAGCATTCCGTTAAAAATATTTTCCGTTTCATTGGTTATATGTACACTTGATACAATATTTCGGCAGGTAGACGGCACGATTTCGTAAAATTTAATACAGCACGTCACGGCACGGCACTGCGCTGCGATTCAACGGGGAATAATCTAGTTTCACGCCAGTTGCTCCTGACGCAGGCGGTTCGAGCGACGTGTGTGTATTGCTAAAGGTAACACGGTATACCTATGTTAAGATTCATTTACAGTAACTGTATATCTATACTAATAACTAAAAAACAAAAAAAATAAAAAACAAGAAATAAAAATTATATGTATAGAAATAACTCCAAAACTACTGGGCCGATTTCAAACACTTCTTCAGTATTAAAAAGCTACGTTATCAGCGAGTAACCAGGCTATAAATTTTTATTAGTCTTTTAACGTCACCCATGCAAAGTCGCAAGAAACAACTAATATTGCAAAAAAAAATAGAGCCGACTATTATCTTGCTCTGGGCAGTTAAGACAAACTACAAAATGCTTTAAGTAAATATTAGACATATAGTTCTCTAAGTCAACGTAAACTGCACTCGAACTTATGTCTCCGATTAACGGAGTTTTAACAAGCGCTTTATCATTTGGATCGTAAAATAACTTTAATGCTTGAAGCTGTCTCTAAGAAAGCTAAACGATGTTTTAATGGCCTTTTTACTGCTTACTGCTTACTCCCATTGTTACTAATACTTCTTAAGATTCAACGACAATGAAAATGTGACTCAATTTTAATCTTCAATTATGGTATTCGTGTAAGATTTGGGATCTGTAAATACAAATACTAACTACATCAAACAATTGCTTTTAGTTAAATATGTGATTTTTCTTAAATTCTTTTAAATCTAACTATTATTTCATGATACTTCTTATTCAACAACAAATCTCATAAAGTCGAAGACGTTACGAATACGTTCTCACAACAGTCATTAGTCTGGTAAAATAATACTGAATTATAATATTTTTAACAACATTACACAAGATTCATTTTTATTTTATTTTGTTTAGGACCGAAGAAAAAATAAATGGATTTGGTGAAAGAAGATATGGATAAGACTAGTGATAGTGATGCATGGAAGAGCAGTCACATTGTATCGGGTCAACAGAGTATTGATTTTTTATTTACCCACGTATTTATTCTTTTTGCATTTTAAGTACTTTATTTAATATCGTCAATGTTTTCATATATATGTTTAATTATTTTTTTCTAGGTATACACCTCCAAAGCGAAAAAAAAACTTAATGATCTAACGTTTTTAATGTGAACAAAACATGCAAAATTTTTGTTTACCAACTTTGGGTAGATCCGTATTATGATAACGGCTAATAAATCTTCAAATATAAATGTCTATTTTACGGCATTTAAAATGAATGCATAATTGTTTTTCTCAGAAAAGATAACAAAAATATTTAAAACAAAAATTAAATAGAAATGTAAATTAAATTATTAAGATTTAAAAATGATGTTTCAATTTTTAAAATGAATTAGCTTCATTTGAGCTAATAATTTAAAATAAAAAAGATTTTTGTATTTTAAAATGAATAAATAATTTTAAAGATAAAATCTTTATTTGCTAAATATTAATTGAATATATTTTTAAAGAAATTCATTTCTATTATTTGTTATTTTTCGTGGGAATAAATAAAAATAATTCAGAATTTGTGTTAAAAAAAAATTGTTTTTTGAATAAAGGAAATTAGAATTTTAAATTAAAATGTTTTTATTGCCATTAAAATGATCCTTTAATTTTTTAAATCTGTTGAATTAACAATTTACAATGATAAAGAGTTTTGTATTTTAAAATGAAGCATCATTTTAATATTAATGGGAAGTATTGTAAAAGAAAATCTTTTTAATTATTTTGTAATTCGTATCGGAAGTAATAAAAATTATGTGTTTAGAATTTGTGTCACAAAAATTTGCATTTCGAGGTAATTAAAAAATTGAATTTGAAATTAAAATGTTAATTTTAAAGTATGAATTGTCAATTTAAAAATGAAATCTTTATTTTATGCTTATCGTTTTTGTTTTTCACATGTTTTCATACTGCGCGGTTGAAGTCGCGGGTAAAAGCTAGTATGTAATACGGTAACGAGTTTCATCTCCCGAAGATTATTCCACTAAGTTCCCGGGCGCGTTAGTTTTGCAATGGAAATGAGACGTGAGTTAGAACCCCAATATAACCTCGTTAGAACGCCGGAGAACGACTCAATGTGATACAGCGCTAAGAACTCGACGCGTCTTCGTTACGTTATACAAATATTATGGGATATGAAACGTAGTGTTTATTGTTATGAGATAATTTCGGTTAGCATATTTACAATAACATTTGAGTTATATTCAAACTGAATTGGATGATTTGATATCTTTTACAATTACTGTCTCCGAATTCTCGTAGTCTGTTCTCGTTAAAATGTATTGTGTTTAATTTTTTTTACATTTATTACTTCTGTGAATGAGATAATTAAGATATTTTTTAAGCATGATTGTTGGAATCCAACAAGTAGATCGAGCGTAAGTTTTTTTTTAAACTTATCCAATTCTCCAAACAATTGAACATTGTTTCAACGAAGTGCGCTCGAATTGTACCAAAAATAATTCGTGGCATTTTTAAAACACAATTGTGCGGAGTGGTGTTGACATGTTACGGTGTGGAAAGCCAACATTGAATTAAACCAACCAACAGGCGGATATATTGAATCTTTTATATAAAAACTACTCATGTTGAAATTCACCGTTTTGTTGAAAAATATAACTTTCGGATGGATGGTAGATATTATGAATGAATGTTTATTCCACATATCTTTTGTTCTGTATTCAATATTTTTTATAAACTTTTAATTGCATTTACAAATAAAACATTAATGTTATATGTCTATACTATATTATATTTGTTTATTTTAGGTTTTTTTTGTAATATCTGCTAACTGCTAGCTGCTAACTGCTAGCTGCTTCACCCGCATTAAATTATGAAAATTTTATTGTTTACATTTGTCAAATTATCAATAGCAAATGTCAAAATGACATGATATGAAATTGACAATCTTGCTTCCTTGATGTTGGCAGCAATTTATGGTCTGTTTCCCACTTTATTTCCAAACTATTTACCCCCTAAGTTTAATAGCGTAAAAATAAATAGCCTAAAGCGTGGCGTAAGGGCTTTTTATTAAAAAATATTTATTCATAAACATGCTGTAATTGCTGACATCTTAAGCAACAAAGAAGTGTGTGTTTACGCTTTATTATAATAGTATAGATTTATCAGATAGGCACAAATTATAACCTAAAAATATTTATTGTCTTCAACATGCAGTTATTGAGCAATCAAATGTACTGTAACAATAATTGAAACTCTGATTTCATATTTAATTGAATCATCATCCACTTGCCCTTATCCCTTATGGAGGGTCGGCACAGTATGTGCTGCTCTTCCATACATCTCTATCAGCCGTCATATCTGAATCCACTCCTTTCTTAAGCATATCCTCTTTCACATAATCCATCCATACTTTCTTCGGTCTTCCTCTTCCTTTGTAACCATATTTTATTGAATGCTAAATCAAAATCATTGCGTCGGCGTTGACAGTACTTGTTTGACAACTTCATTGAACTGGGATTATAATGAATCTTCGCCCACCAGTAAAATTAAAAAGATGGGCTTTATATTCATGCAATCGTATTAAGAGCGGACGCAGACAGTGGTAGTACCCGCTTTAACATCTTAGCACGAATGGGCCGGTACGCCCGGTGTAATACCACGACCACACAGAAGACAGGCGTGAAATGGAAGCAATTCCGTGTTTCGTCTGATGAGTGTGGTGCCGGAGGCCTAATTTAAGTACCTTTCTCTTTACCAACCTTTTCTTATGAGAGGATGGGAAGGGGAAGTGGATTTGACGATGGAGGAGATGCATAGGAAGAGGAAATATCCTCTTTATGTGCGTCTCTTCCTCCGTCGGATAAGGGTAGGCGACGCATCTGCAATTTCAGATGTCTATGGGTAGCGGTCGCTTCGCCATTTTGGCGGATTCAGGTGGCCGCTTGCTCGTTTGCCATCTCATGTTATAAAAAAAAAGACCTTAGCCTAAACAATCGCACAACATTGTGCGATTGTCAATTGTCTTTTTTTTCTTTATTTATTTATTTATTTATTTATTGCAATTAAATTATACAAACATCTATACAAAGTAACAACAATAAGTACCCCTTCGGCTGTGTAATATAATGAGTACAAATGCAGCGAAACAAACTTTGGGAATAACAACATAATGCAACTAAAACATATCATATTTGCAACTAAACACTTTATAACACAAAAACAACAGAACGAAACAAAAAAAAGCATCTTCAACTGTTTATTTGCACAACTAAAAATCGGGTAGGTACTGTGCTCAGCTCCATAAAGCACGAATTATCAGTTGTGCGATAATTTAGTTTGATGTGTGCACGCTGTAAATATACATTTAGTAGTCACTGTGTATTTTTATTTCAAGTTTCGTATTTATTTATAATTCATATCCCAAAAAACCCTCTAGAGAAGCTTAAACCCTAAAGCATAGCCAGATTTTATACCAAAATTTTTCACTTAAACAATTCCTATGCTGTAACACTCTGTGAACTAATTATTCAAGCTATTTAAATGAATCTATCCTATGTCTGTGACTATAAATGTTACACAATAAAAGGTAACCTAAGAGGTCGACATATCAGAGCATTGAATGTACAATCGAGGAAACTGGCGGTGTTCCACTTTGAAAACTACAATCGTTTAAAACATTTTGAAACGAGACGCAGAACAAAATACAATATAACGCAGCTTATGTGTCTGAACGAAAAAAACGTACGAACGCACCACTTACTACTATCTAATTTTAAACACTAATATAATTGTAACAACGTAATATACTGAGTATAAACTCCTGTCAGAATGACGCGCTTTCTTCTGTATTTCTGACTGATATTGACAGATGTCATAGGGACGGGACTTCTATGCCAGTGGTCTAGTGATGAGCCGATTGTGGCGGAGTATGTTCTCTTTGCAACAAGGAAATGTTTCAAAAGCGGAACACCGCGGATTGCAACGACTGTACTTTCGGCCACTCCATTAGCGTAATGGTCACGACTTGACCTACCTGCATACGTTCCCACTGGACCACAATTAAATTACACTACATACTTGTTGAATAAGATTGCCAGACTTTGACTAAAGTTTACCGAGTTTATATAGAGTTTAGCTCCATCGTTTCTTATCATAGTTTTGTACTTGCATAGTTTGTCAATGGCTCACTAAGGGAGTACCTAAGTAGAGAACATACTGAATCTACAATAAGAGACTTTATGACTCTGAGTACGACAGTAGCTGTAATATTTACAGTGATTTTGATTAGCTAACAAATTCATATTTAATTTTAAATGAAAATATTAACGAAGTATTGTACAAAGAATTATTTTAGTAAATATTTTCACGCCTCACTTATTTGTACAAACAAGGCTCATTATGAAACAGGTGTTAAAAAGAAATTAAATTAAAAGAAACTGAAAGAACCTTTGTTATTTAGCGACGTGACGAGCGGGTAACAAACCTTTTTTTACTCACAAAGAATGCGAGATATATGACGTCTGTGTAAGTTTTAATTTTTAAGAAATTAACAACATTTTACTACTGTTACAGCATCATTTTAATTAATTAAAAAGGAAGTAATTAAAAAAATAGAATGTCATATTCTCGATTAAACTAAAATGGTCATAATATCAGTTTATATGTACTATTCTATTATTATTATTTATTTATTTTTAAAACATAAGGTGGCAAACGAGCAAGCGGCCACCTGAATCCGCCAAAATGGCGAAGTGACCGCTGCCCATAGACATCCACAATTGCAGATGTATTGCCTTCCCTTATCCGACGGAGGAGGAGACGCACATAAAGAGGATATTTCCCCTTCCTCTGCATCTCCTCCACCGTCAAATCCACTTCCCCTTCCCATCCTCTCCTTATAAGAAAACGGCGGTAAGGGGAATTGACTTAAATTAGGCCTCCGGCACCACACTCATCAGACGAAACACGGAATTGCTTCCTTTTCACGCCAGACTTCTGTGTGGTCGTGGTATTACACCGGGCGTGCCGGCTCTGCAGTGCTAAGATCACAGCTTTCAAACTCAATTATTGAAATTAACTTTTTTGTAACAAATTTTGTCAAAAAGCACGCACTACGCGGTGCTACGCTTTTAATTTCGTCCACAAATTACAATCGCTGACTGCCGCCTGACCGCTGTGAGTTAAACGGCACCCGCACAGCTATTACGAGCTGATTAAATAAAATATAAAACCTCTTTTGTATTTAAATCTTTCAGGAATAGGTACACGTGTGTTTTATCACTTACTAGCTTTATTTATTTACTAGCTGTTCCCCTGCGGCTTCATCCGAATGATATTGTGAAAATTTTATTTTATTGTTTACATTTGTCATTATCAATAGCAAATGTCAAAATGACATGACATGACAAACCTTGACAGTCTCGCTTCCTTGATGTTGGCAGCAACTTATGGTCTCTTTCCCACGTTGGGGTTTTTATCCAAAATATTTACCCCCTAAGTTTAATGGCGTGAAAATATATAACCTAAAGCGTGACGTAAGTGTAGGTATTTCTATTAAAAAAAGAATTATTCAAAAATATGCTATAATTGCAGAGATCTTAGGCAACAACGAAGTATGTGTTTATGCTTTATTATAATAGTATAGATTTAAATTAGGCTTATCAACATAATTACATGACATTCATTGATTTCTATTTAGTAATCCAAACAGACATGGCATCTAACTACAATTGCAGACAGACACAACTTGCTTCTATTACTTAACATGCATAAAATATTCCTTATTTTGCACAATGTATTTTGTAATAAGTGTAAACAAAAAATTTCGCCCGCGACTCGGTTGGCGTGGATTATATCCATAACAAATTTCGTCGAAATACGTCCAGCCGTTTCGGCTATAAACATCCATCCACCTAAACTTTCGTATTCATTATATAAAATACTAGCTGTTGCTCGCGACTTCACCTGCGTGTAATTATAAAGAATAAGCTATGTTACTAACAGATGAATTACCTTTCTAATGGTGAAAGAATTTTTGAAATCGGCCCAGTAGTTTTTACGTGAATTGAATACATACAAAAATCCAAAAATACAAATCTTTCCTCTTTATAATATTATATTATTGTTAGTTTAGATGATAATACATACACATGAATGACAAAATAACACATTACCAATATTGTGAAGCGACACCGGCACGCAATATCACAAGACCCACAAAGGAGAAGGGGTCGTTTGATCTTCAAACAGAGAGATTTCAATTTTCATCATATTCCTTGAGGTCTTGCGTTCAATATAAATCGATGAATGAATTTGACAATATCTGAATAGTGTGAAATAAATATATCAATAAATAATAGTAATGTTTAATAATAAAAGTATTTTAAAACATTACCTCATGTTACCTGTAAATATTTTCATTACAATTTCTGAAACGAAACGATTTTGAAATGAGATAAATAAATATATTGGAATAAATCTATTTAACAATCCTTCAATACAGATAATAAATATTCAGACGTAATGCAGAACATCAAACAATCGCGTCTTGTTTGCTCTGAAGAAGTACAAGTGGAACCAGAGACATTTAATGAATGTATAGACGAGGCATAGTGAATAAAATTTTTCACCGATAATTTATACTGTTAGATACTATCTCAGTTGTCAAGTTTAGTACACCTCGTGTTCTTTGTATTTACATGAACTACTCCATCTTTTGTTAACTATGTAAATAATAAATAAACTAAACAGTGTTACAAAATATAAACATTATTTTATAACACCTATTGGCAATTAATTTAATAATTATACTTTTGGTTTTGCAGATCTACCAATGCATAGCGTTAGTGAGATTATGTGGAAAATTTAAGGAAAAGAGTTAGAGCCTGGTCTATATGTTTCTTGAAACTCTGAGTGGAATCAATAAAGCGATGAAGCGTGCGCCGAGATTCAGTGATTTGTCATTAGCTAGCTGACAATAGTTGCAGCGAATGGAATGCCAATAACTACGCCATTGTGAACAACCCTCCGGAAGCGACGTCGGCCAATAACTATTTAATATACAACATTATGTAGTTTGTCGATTTACATTGTGTATTGCAACATTATACGAGTATTCCTACTCCGATATTCAGTCAAATGAACTAGTACTGTATTGTCTTTCGTATGTTTTGTAATTTTCATGTTTTTTTGATGATTTCCCTTCGTTAATCCAGTTATACAACTTGATGAAGTAAATAATGTAATGTACTAATATTATGAAGAGGAAAGATTTGTATTTTTGTTTTTTTTTTTAATTTTTGTATTTTTTTTTTGTATTTAATGAAACAACTTGTTGGCGATGCAATAATCCTTTTTATATTTTTATTTTTAATCCTTTTTTAAAATAAGAACGTTTATTTTTTTATTTATTCTTTTGTAAATATTTGAAGCATTATTGTTCGAGCAGATGTCACACACAACGCTAGGCTGAAATGTATATTTTTGTTTAATTTGTAAATTTTATTAAAAGTTGTTTTTTAGTTTATTTCTTATTTATTTTACTCGCGCGTACCTTCTCGTACGAGATCGTCTCTTTCACAACTCAAAAACTACTGGACCGATTTCAAAAATTCTTTCATCATTAGGAAGGTAATTTTTCTGTGAGTAATTCTTAAGTGCTTTTTGTTATTGTCTAATTTCACGAGGACGAAGTCGCCAGCAACAACTAGTAAATTATACTGTAATGTTGTTTTGCAGTTATTGGTTTGTCCGATTCATAATAACTTCTCAATGAATTAAGAATGTATTCAGAATCGTCCCTGCTTTTTTACAATTAATCTCAATAAACAGAATAATCCGTCTTTTACTACGCTGTTAGGAATTAACCTAACGATGTCTAATTTTTATCAATTTGGCCGAAATTAAAGCTATCAAGTTGATGTGAACAAATGATGTTTTTATTTGATCTTTTTTTCTTATTGGCAGTTATTTGTTAATCAATGAAAGATTGTTGTTGTGTTTTTATACTGTTTGAAATAAACAACTTTTATCCAAGATCAGTAAGAATTTGTTACAAGAAGATATCTTAAAATGTCTGCAATCACTTTTTCACAGTAATAATCCTATTGCTTTAAAAATAAACAACGTTATGTGATGTTACGGGTTGTAACACTCGTATCTAGTTCTCGTTGGAACCGCCATTACAATACTGACTGCGTAAATGCTCACCGTGTAACAAGCATCTCGAAGTGTCCGTCAGTACCTTAACGTCAAAAACTGTTTTGCAAAGACTTTGGAATAACGAATAGAAAATCATGATTTCCTGAAGCCTTAAAATGGTACGACCATATCATTTTATTGAACTTACAAAGCTCTGTTCCGTCGTACAAATGTTTTGAAGTATATTAAAATATTCAATTCACATTTTCATTGAAGTTTTCTAAGGTATCAACAAAAGCGCACCTGACTTCAGTGAAAAGATCGAACAATTCATTGTTATTTCATGCACCCCAGTGGATTTTATTTCTCGTACGGACGGGGGACGTAAGACGCGGTACGGCTTCCGTTTTAATAAGTGAAACGGTTACTTGCAGTACTGGTAGATATATTTTCATATATTGAACGTGGGGATGTATTTGGTTGCACTCTTACATTTTACATAAGCAGACGTTGAAGCTGTTTTATCCTGATGACTTAGGGCTTTTGTAAAGGGCGGCAACGCATCTGCAGTTTCTCTGGTGTTGCAGATGTCCATGGGCATCGATGATTACCTCGATTTACTGCCACTCACTTCCCTCCTTCTTTAATAAAAAAATATTTCACTTATCTTAAATATTTTGTTCCTGCCAGAAAAAGTAAGAGTTTCGTGTAAATATTTTCGTTCATCATTGCCTGATGTCTATTTTATAAGAGATTCCGATAATTTATTTTAATAACAAAGCTTTATATGTAAATGCAAATGGCATTTTCATAGGTTTTATTTCTCCCTCACAGATTGCAATGCAGGAAAAGAAAAGGCAAACGGACAAAGGATGTGTACGAGCATCTTTAACCGACTCTTACTGGCTATAACCGGCGATAACCAGTGCAAACAGGTTCCGGTTGTAATACAATAAACTGCGACTGTCGGCGCCGAGATTCGTGTCACGTCCATATCGCAGAGCGGGGGAGAGTGCAGGCCGGTGGATTTCAATGGACAGCAAATCTGTTATATTTATAACTACTACAAGTTACAAGACCTATTGTACTATTTCTACGAGAATATTAAGTGAGCCATCACACAACGTTTTCATATACTTGAGTCAAATATTTTTTTTTTAATTTAGACAATATTTCGCTGATGAATTTGTTCTTACGTTCCCATCCGTATAGGTCGCATCCAGTAACAGCAACATTTAATCAGGTCGGTGTCGCGAGACCTATAAATCCGCGAAATGAATCCCGCAGCGACCGCATGGTACAGTTATTAACATAAATCTGCTGTGTGACTATACACTGCTATACAACATGCTGATGCGTCACATATTCCATGCTAAATTCTGCATAGTTTTTATTTCACAATAGCACTTTGAAAATTTTAATATTCGCTATTTTAGAGTGTGTATTTTACGTGCCTTTTATTCAAAAAAGGATCCGCGAAAAAATATTTAAACACATTTAAACGCTCTAAAAAATGTTTACCCACACATTTCGCTCCCATAAAAATGTATTCACAACTAAGATACACATAAAGAAATACTATAAGCATTCACAATTGCGCCAAAATAGCGGAAATCAACAAAAATCGTATCCCGTCCCGGCAATTCCAGCTATAACCGGTTTCAACCAGTTCCGAGCGGTTGTAATACAATAAAAGGCAATAGCGCGCGCGATTCGCGTCACGTAGCGCCGCGGTCTCCAGCCTCGAATGGGACATAAGCCATTACAGAATTGTCACTAAACTCTTATAATGTGTTCGTAGTATGCTAAGAGATAAAATATGCATGAATTCATTTTAGAAGTCAGTCTCTTTAAAAACAATATAACGATTAATCTTGACTCTGCAAACGTAGCCGTATATAAATTGGTTTAGATTTTGCCTGTGAACGTCTTGTTTTTAAAAACTTTAGCGAATTTTTAAGATTTAGATTTATATTTATACTACAGTTTACTTCTTTATAAAGATTTAAGTATATCACGTAAAGAATCAAAAATGTGTATTTGTTTTGTATATCTAAATAATATCTAACATTAAAATTTAAAATAACGTTGGTCGACGTCAGAATTTTCTATTTCAACGCGACGTCGCGATGTGCAAACACGACAGCGTCAATATTGCAATATTGGAAATCCGAGCGTTTCCTGTAAAAGTATGACTCGCTACGGGTTCATAGGAGGAAAATATAAAATCTCAATACCACGATTACGACTCCTAGCGGCGACACGATGCACTATTCCAAACACGAATTAACTAAGAAATTTTAAACCTATTACTTGTATCTTACTTAAACACATAAAAATTGTTGAAAAATGAGAATAGGCTGTTGATTTTTTTTTTTATATTATCAAGGTGGAAAACAAGCAAGCCGTCATCTGAAACCTCTGGAATAGAGACGCGACTGCTCCCCATAGGCATTCATAATAGCGGATGCGTTGTCTACCCTTAATCGATGGAGGAGGAGACGCACATGAAGAGGACATTTCCCTTTTCTATGCGTCTCCCCAAACGCCAAATCCACGTTCCCTTGCCATCCTTTTCTTAAAAGAGAATGAGTGGCTGTCTCTATCACTGTGAGATGAAATCTAAAAAACCAGGCAATAATAATAATTAAAACTAGATCTAATTATTAATTGACGTTCAGTTTTAAAAATCAAAGTAATTATCTGCCGCATCCAAAGATCAAATACTTTTTTAATCTGTGCATTCAGTCTCAAGTTACTGGCTCATTTTTCTCAGATTTCCGTATATTTTCGTTATTTGTATCTGTAAGTTTACTTTGAGCAATCTATCCGCTGCGTCTGTTTGCTTGTTTAATGAAGCTTCCTGTATCGATTTTAATGTTGTTTGTTCTGATTATATCATGCTTGTTTGTGTAATACTTTGCGATTTTGATACCTAAAATGCTCGATGTACCTTTAGAAAAGTAGAGATTCTTGTATCTTAGACTGTAGAGTTTATTTTACTAATTCTCAGTATTTAATTGCCAAAACCTTCTAGTCTAAACAAAAGTTTGAGCTACACTACAATTGCATGCAAAATATAAAAGTAATCCTTAATCAAATACGAACTCTAGTAATAAAATATAGCACACCTAATTATCATAGGAATTTCAATTAGAATTTGATTGACGCAGATTAAGAAACGTTGATGACGTTATTAAATAGGCGTCGCGTAACGAAAACGTCCGATGGGAAATATTTTAGTGGTATAAAGTGGTAGACGTAAAATCAAACGGGCCGGTAGGAATCGAAGGCGGGACTATTGATCCAGCTAATGCCCCTAATCCACTTACACAGTCTCCGGAAATAAGTATGAGTGACGAGGGATTATAAACGCTACTTTGGAGAGTAACAACGTTAAAAAAGAAAAGTGAATTACAAAATTTGATGTATCACATCACTACTTGGGAACGATTCGATAGAAACCCTAAGGTACAAATTATAAATTAGTGCAGTGAACATATTACTTGACATAATATGGATAAAAGTTAAGTCATAAAACACCAAGGACGTGCAAGAAGAACCGTCTAACGAGATCGAAAGTTCCAATACTAAGGGCCTCTCCAATCACTGGCTGATAGAGGCTCAGATAGCTAAAAATACCTATCAGATAAGGGAACAAAATCCTATATTATACGATGGATTGTTATTACACAATTTACAATTTGGTGGGACAGGCCCTAAGTATTATACATAGTTTATCATAGACTCAATGTCGCATATACATCTTCATATGATCAATGATTATGGACAAAGGTTTGCATTATGTAACGTGTCACTACCGGCAAGGGATTCATCCACGCGTCGCGCTTAACTGATAATTAGCAAATGGATTTGCAGCCCGCCTACACCCGCATCGCTATCGGCCTCACTCGAACTGACGGTAATTATATTATTCAATGTGATCGCCACCATGAAAGCTAGCCACTGTGGTTGATTTGATTTGGTTTCCAGCTAGAACAAAAAGCAGCTAGAACAAATTGATTCCCACTGATAGGATTTACAATTTTGGCATTAAATCTGTTTTGTTATCTGTGCCTCCTTAGATATATTAAAATGGTCTAAATGCTTCTTGCGCTCTACCTTTTTGTATACTATGGAGGGCATGAGAGACGCATGAGAATTTGTAAATTTTATTCTTTTAAACATATAGGATATCCAACAGTTTCACAATTTTAAAAAGTGTAAAGCGTTTATTTATGATGTTATATCCCTGGCGGGTGTTTGCAAACGTCCCGGCATTGTGTGGCAGACATCAATAATTCATGGCGCCTGTGAGTTATGGCGGCAACAATCTTCAAGGATTTCCTCTCGCCTTTGACGACTTCGATGCCTCGATAACAATATATTAAGCAAAGTATCAAACTAAGAAAAGAATCAAACTGTCTAGAATTTACTACAAATGTGAAGTTTTTGTAATCATAATTGAAGACAAAATCTTCGATTTATTTTGTTTAAAGTACGTAGAGATCAAGAGGATTTGAAAATAATCTTTATAAGACTAAGGAAAAGTAATATTAAAATGTTGTTTTCTAATAAACTAGAACCACTTGTAATCTTTTTAAAGTTAATATTTACAAAATCAATTTCAGTTTAATGTTTATTTTGCTCAAATATTCTAACTATAATACACCTAAGTCTCTTCTGTAGTAAATTCCGTTAATTTTCATTAAACCGATAACAGGTATTTTCTTCTTCTGTTTAACATCTTCCTGTTCCTTGCTTAGAAGTAGACTCTCCTTGTTGTGTTCATCTAAATTGTCACCATCGGGTGAAGGTCGTTTGAGTAATTTCAATGCTTCTTCATTGTCCATTATCTTCATTTCTTTTCTATTTTTACCTCTCCCTTCATCTTGATCTACTTTCATTGACCTGTAGAGAAAACAATTGAATTAGGAAACATTTTTAACCACAATCTTTGAAGTAATCCGTAAAAAATCCGAATTCTTCTTAAAAGTATCTTAGAGCTATAGTTTGGCTTGTTTTTTTTAATAATTAAAAAGTTTAAATTTAATAAATGTCATACCTAATAGGATTATTATCTAATTCTTCAAAGTTTTTTATGATTTCATTAACAAATCGTTTCGCCGCTTTCTCTGCTATAATATCTGCTACCTGTTCAACATATTGCTCGTCAAACACCGTCCTTATTGTGTTCACAACATTTTTCGGATCTAATTTCACTGTTATCGCCTTTCTTCCAAACACCAGCTGTAAGAAAAATAACAAAACTAATGGAACTTTGTACATTTTGTGATACTGAATTTAATTAAAATTTTCCATTGACTCGCGCATGTTGAATGCATAGTTGGAACAATAAAATTGATAAGAAAATTAATACAAAGTGAACATACAAAGATTCAGTCTTATTTAAAATTTTACTACAATAGTTCAATGTTGTATTCAATAATTATTGTATAGTTCTTCTAATGTTCCTGTCAATTTGTTTACTTCTGTCATAAGAAAATTAAAACACAAAAGAAAATTCACGCAAATTTTTAACCTAACAGTATTTTACATTGAAAGTTTCTACTTTGTCGCATGAGTCTTTATAGACTCGCTATCGAAGGTTAGTGCGTTTAAATTCTTGGATATTCTAGTTCTCGTTTTAGTTTTCAATGCACAATTAGTGTCATTAGTCCTTAAGAAGCTAAGTGACAAAGTAATCGTGTCTCTGAAGCAACCGAACTGTACAGGATCGATATCGCTCACCCACTTTCCTTCGTCAAATATTAACGCGGAGGAAGGCATTGAATAGCGCTTCTGGTTGATGTACATTATTAATTTCATTGGGAGGCTCACATGTCCCGGCCGGCGAGCCTTTGTTGACTCCATAATACTATCACGATTGAATTAATAAATCCATAATCTCTAGATAGCAATCTATCATTTTATGAATTCATTGTTATTATTAGTTTCCATAAATCTGTTTGCATTTTAGATTTTGTACTGAACTATTTAAGCTTAGAAATCTGGACATCAAAAATTCTAATATTATATATAAGTTACAAGTAAGTTAATAAAAGGATTTAAACATATCGATAGAGGGTACTATTAAATAAGAAAGTCATAGCGCAACAGAGATGGCTCGAATTTGATTCGCGTATCAAAAAGCTCGTAAAATGTTACGCGCCGGCCGTAACATGGCCGCAGTAATTTTATATAGCGTGTGTTCCTACATCTACGACCACAATAGTACGATAAACAGGGAATACTGCACCAAGATTACGAAAAGGTAAAACACGATCGACCTTTGCTTGTTATTCTTAAAATAATCTAATTTTCGGCGAATCCAGAATCTTTTATTGATCAGATTTGGATTTTTGGATTTTTATGTATCGAAATAACTCAAAATCTACTGGGCCGAGTTTAAAAATTCTTTCACCATTAAAAAGCTACATTATCAATGAGTAATACAGGCAATATTTTTCGCGGACGAAGTCGCGAGCAACAGCTAGCTTATGTATAATATGAAAAACACCTTTATCGGTACAATTTCCATTTTGTTTGTCTTACTAATATTATAAATGTGAAAGTTTAGATGGATGGATGTTTGTTAGAGTTAGTAGCCTAACCAGCAGAAAAGATCTCGATGAAATTTGGCATAGATGTAGAGTACAGTCTGGGGGAATACATAGACTACTTAGTTTATTTTTACTCCACGCGGACGGAGTCGCTGGCGAAAGCTAAACTAAATAAAAATCTTAGATAGTACAATGGAAACGCAGACGGTTCAATCTACAACGCGGCGCGGCATAGCTGAGCAATATCAATAAAAGTTAATGATAACCATCGATTGTTAGAAATTTCAGACTTGTAGATAGAGCCGTGCCGTAGCATTGGATAGTATTGGATAGATATAACGCTGGCCACAAACACTACCAATGTACTTCCTTGTTCGAGTGACTATGATAAGAATGTATGAAGAAATAAACTTCATGATATTACTAAGGAAGAGATAATGTCAAAATTCTCAATAAATCCCATAAATTAATGCAAACTTATACAAACTATAAATAATTACAGCCTTACAAGTAAACGCTATAAAGTTAAATTTGGAATAAACCGAGTATAAGCAAAAATTTGTTCTAGTATTTGCTTATACCCAGTTTATAAGTTTAAATTTATACCGCGTTTATTCGTAAGTCTGTTGAAGTTACTACTGTCTCTATATTTAATTTTGCATATTTCCAGTATTTTCTTGAATATTTCTACTCTCTACTAAGTAAATTACATCGTTAAAAGATGCCAAAACTTAACATGAATACTTATATGATAAGAATATTGAAACCGTAATATTGTCTGTTAATTTACAAATGTTTAATTTATAGTTTAATAACAATTAAACCACCATACCTCATTACATTCAGAAATAAACGAAGTAAAGTTGTGCGGCTGCTCCTGCGTATCGAAATAGGAACCGCAGCTCGAAACTTCGCGGTCGCGCTCTAAAACTTTTATTGTTATTAACATCACGAATAACAATAAAATAACCACTTGTGTGGCTTCCCTAAACAACATCGTGTTTTGTTTAACTGTTTAAGTCGATCTATACTATTTATAAAGGGTTCTCTAAACACATACTTTTACATTAGCTTCTCTTGAATGCTTTCTTTGTACAATAACGATGTGGTTTGAAGTAAATATTGTCTTAGTTATCTTAATGTACTATTTTTATGTACTAATTTCTTTTGATTAACAGTAAAATAGAAGTCTACGTAAGACTGTGTTCATTTTTAATTTTAAAAATCGAAAAGCAAATTTTTAATCTGTAAAGTAGACTTTAAAAAAGTAATATCAGATTCTATTCATTCCACCCTCGACACAAAAAATACAGACACAGACTTAGGCATCAAACTAATAACTCCCCCTTTTCGCCTTGGGCTTTAAGAATGCCGAAATTAAAAATATACACAGAATACAATCGAAGCATACGACTGGGATTTCGTAGCCTCGCTGCCTGTCGCCAAGACGTACGGAGGGAGCCTTCCTTAGCGTCGACATCCTGCACAGACTTTGCACAATACATTTCGCTGAGTCTTTTGTTATACGACAAAGGGCTGCGACTCCCTTGCATGTCGCTTCGATCAATTTCCAAATAACTAGGAGCCTTGTTTCCACGACACAAAGTAATTATACTCGCAGCTAGTCTATGTTTATATTTAACCAATAAACACTGGTTCACAAATATTAACTAACGAGACAATTATACAAAGCACTTTAAATGATCTAGTAACATCAATTTTGTAGATGTCTAGATCCAAAAGCATTAAAAACTTTCTATTTAAGTCAAAAATATGTGTCCTTTAAAATAGTCAGAATTCCAGTGTCCTTTTTCCCCCTAGCCTCCCCCGCCCCGGATGCCGCATGCCGGCCGCGTTTGAGTCGCGCTATGCGAACCAACGCGGACGCCTCAACGCACCGCACGCCTCGCCGCCTCGTCGCCTCGTCGCCTCCCGTTACCAAATTCAAACGGTTGACGTTCCAAATTGGAATTGTTTTTCATTTTTCGTCTGTTAAACGAGGCTTTTGTGTGGCCAGTGATTTCACGTTCGGATAGGGTGGTTAACGATAGGCGTAGGGTCTGTTGTTTACCGTAAAATACTCCAGAGACCGAAGGGGGAATATTCCGTCTATCAATGACGTATAATTCCATTAGCGAATAACTCATTGCTAGATATCATTGTTTTTCATAACGTAATATCACATTTTGTTCGATCGATAGTTTGTTAATAATTTCTGATGTCATTTTATCGCCTTCCTTGACAAAGTTTGGTTAAAATACATATTTAATTTGATACGCAAAGACTTCATTTAACTTTTAATGTCTCGAGTAATTATATAGCGGCGACGTGACGCTACTGAAATGATCTCCGTTGCCGCGGAATTGTTAGATTAAATTCCAAATTCAATTTTATAACGGTTTCATAGAACACCAAACGCATACCACACAGGAACAAGAGAATTGTAAGGAAGAGTTCACACTCGCGTCAAATTATGATTGAGTACTAAAAGAACAAGATTCAAGAATTCAATATTTTGTAAATATGCAGATTTTTAGGTTTTGTTAAAGTATCGTATTACAACATAAATTCTATTATGTCTCACGAAAGTTTTAATAAGTTATCGTATTACAATTATATTTTATTTTCTAAAAATGTTTACAGAGTGTGTCATGATATTAAGACAATTACAAAACTTTATGATTAAATGCAAGTCACAAAATTCTTTATTTATTGTACTGCATTTATTTTTAAGCGGTGTTTTTTTTATTCACAAGTAAAAAAACTAAAACGTAAAATTCAATTCGTTTTAACGCAACCAGTATGTACACTACCTAAGACGAGTTTTAACGTCCTTTACGTGACTGAGCCTCGGGAAAACCATTTCAAAAATCGTGAATTCCAAATTTAAATGTTAATAAGAACTTAACTTCACTTTGATGATGGCTGCCTTTATGAAATATTAAATCGCTTGTTTCACTTTTAAAGCTTATTATCGTGTAAGTGGGAAAGAGACAATCGACTAACAGCCAGCCGTTTTTCGCCGTAGACTCAAAAATGGCTTATTGTAAATTTAAAATTGACTTAGATTACGATAATTTCTATCGTTATTATTCAATACTGTATTTTCAGTAATATTTATACTGTTTAAAATCTTTGTCACATAAACACTGGATAAAAGTCTAACTGGATTAAACTGTTTCCTTGTCTGCAATAACTTGAAGATTAAAAGTGTATTGCGTTGTAAAACACGCGAAAAACGTTCAAAGCTACAAAAACGGGAATACTTTAACGCAGTTTGTGGCCACTACATTAATGTTTCGAACTGAATACTTTTTAAAATTCATTTAACGTTGTTTTTCTGTTTTTTTATTACTTTAAGTAAGAGATAGTTTATGAATTGAATTGTAACATGTTTTATTGTATCTTTCTAATAAAAATGCATAGTTTATTTTCGTCTAATATATTTTGATAATAATTGACAGTTTTCAAAACCATTTACAAATTAAGAAATATCCTATAAGTAGTAGGAATCCATTTTTTACAAAGATCGGTTCAATTAGTAAATCAAATACAACTAGGAGAAACCTCATGCAATAAAGTAATTGAGGAAATTATGGTTTTTTGTCACTAACTGCTGACTTACCACAGACAATATAACAGCTAAATGATTACTTATTTATGTTATAAGAAGCACTAAATTCACGAAGTTATTAATGGATGAATTATCTTTGTTGATAGTAAACAGTGTTATTACTTTCTGTAGAAGTTGTAACGACTAAAAGTTGTGGAGAGATGAAAATGAGTGGCAATTAAAACATCAATTATGTGAAAGATTAACGGTTGTTTTATGCTAATTTTTTAAGAATTTAATGAAAGCTTTAAACATTAAACTTAAAACAAAGAAGTAAAAGGAAACACGTAATTTTCGGTTTACCACAAAGTTAGGTAATCGCGGGAATGTACGAGTATGGTTTTAAGTAAATATACAAGCTTTCGCCCTCGATTTAGTCAGCGTTGATTTCAAAAGACAAAAATAAGTAACCTACGTTTAAAATAGTAATTAGATGACATAACATGTTATGATTTTGACTATAAAATTTACTAGTTATATAAACCAGTGGTATTATTAGTACTGCTGTTTTGAAATCAAATGACATAGCATAATGTATGGTATTGGTGAAGGTAAATTAGTTTGATTTGTGGTATGATTTTGTCGTTCGAGTGCGCCTTAACACCTGGCTGGCGGGGCATTACTGTGTGCGTTCGTGTGACAAATTGATTGCGTCAAAGCCAGGCAACGTAATAAACTCGATAGTGACGAAGTGACGATATAAGAGACGTAAATAACATCAGCATATTGCTCCTGAGATTGAACTTTGAATGTAATTTGAAATTTTAGATGTTGTACTTTATAATTATCTATACTATATAATAAAGTGCAAACACATACTTCTTTGTGGCGTAAGATATCAGAAATCTAAGCATGTTTTGGAACAATTCTTTTTTTAATAAAATGCCCTACACTTACGTCAGACTTAGGCTATATATTTTACGTTATTAAACTTAGGGGGTAAATAAATTGGAAAAAAACCTCAATATGGGAAAGGAACAATACACTACAAGCTGCCACCATCACGGAAGCAGGATTGCCAATAAAAGAAAGTTTTATAATTTCATGCGGATGAAGCAACACAGGAACAGCTAGTAAACTTTAAATGTTATTTTTGGAAATACACTTAAAGACGAATTATTTTATCGTTATATCCAAATATGTGAATTGAATTACATCGCGTTGTTACTTTACTAATATTATAGTTTGTTAGCTAAAAGCCTGAACGAATCCATAAATTTTGCCATAGATGTAGAGGATAGTCTGGAAGAACACATACGCTACTTGCTTTTGATTTTTTTAATTACACGCGGACGGAATTACGTGCTAAAGCTAGTCTTTAAAATTCGAGAGTGCTTTTTCCTAATAAATTGTGACGAAATCCTTAAATATTAACAAATTGAAGATAAAATACAATTCCTCTACTCTAAAGCAATTAGCCTTTAGATAAAACGTTTCAAATATTCATTTCAAGCTATTTACGCGGGCGCCTCGCTTCAACTTCAATAATGATCCGTTACTCGACGAAATTTAAGACGATTATTCTCACGTAAGTAAAGTGTAAAGTTTGAAGAAGTTGCGGCTACCGCAGTATAACTTCTTGGAAACAAATTCGATGATTCTAAATCACTTGTAACAGAAGTTTCACAAGTATAAGACGATTAGCATATTTCCCGTAAGTTCCGGTCTTAATGGAAATTGAGAATAATTCACTATAGATAACTAAATATTACCTTTAATTATTTTGACCGACTTCACAAAAGAAGGAGGAGAAGGAAGAAGGAGGACACCGACATCAAAGTAATAATAAATGGAGGTTTACTACTTTCAAGGAATTATTTCGTTACTTTTCATTGTATGATTTTTTTGAGAATGTTTCCTTTTTAGTGTATTTTGTTTTTTTTTTATTAATAACTAGATTTTAATCTCGACTTAATAAGTAGTCTATGTTTTCTTCCAGGCTATGTTTGATACATGTGCCAAATTTAATCAAAACTCATAGAGTCTTTCTAGAGATAACTTCTAACAAACGTCCATTCTTCTATCAAAATTTTCGCATTTATGATATTACTAAGAAAAGGTAACGTAACTTCGAATACGGTGTTAAATAAATAGTTTAACATTTTGCAAATAAAAATCGACTTATTTGAAAAATCAAAGTAACCGACAACCGAATAGTGTTATATAAGAATGAAATAAAAATACAGAGAAATAAAATAAATTACAAAACCTCTCAAACATCAGGCAAAAGATCCCTTCTTGTCCTAATTATTGTGCCTTATCCCGATTTCACGTTTTTATTTCTTCAGTCCCTTACCCTTTGAAGAGGCCCTTGTTCTAATTGCTTTGACTTAAAAATAAAAGGAATATCTGTCTGTCATTGAGGTAGCGGCACACTGAGAGCGGCGCCAGCGGAGCGGAAAAGGTAACGATAACTCAATTCTTTTTTAACTTTTATACAAGTAATGTATTTTTACATTGTGTTAACACAAACAACTAAAGTATTAAATCATCGTCTTCCTGTCCTTTAATTTACGAAGATTTCCATACTAGACCGGTATAACTGGCAAATGTCATAGATGTGGTATTATCAACAATGCACAATGCACATTATGTGTTATTACTTATGAAAATACCAGTGGTTTTAAAGGTTTGTTAAAACAGCTGTCAGTGACAGCCCACAGCATTATCTGTAGATAATGACGCCTCGCCTGCACTCCGCTCTAACGACCTTCATATTTAGGACGATCCTTGTTTAATTAATTGAAAGAAAAGACCTTCAATCTTCTAATTAAAATATTTATATTTTATCTGCTTTTTTTCAAATATTTCTTTTATCAGATGCAGTTATCAATTTGGGTCACGTTTTTCTCAACTCTTCGTAACTACAGGCATAATTCAATCACTATTTGAAAATGAATGAAAAAAAAATTAATCCTTCATCCATATGTGAAATATTTAGGAAAAGGATAAGCAAACCACTATAATCCCTGTAAAGGATTCCTTCAAGTAAGTCGTAAATAGTATTTAAAGGCCTTCGCCGCCGGCGCGCCCGGCATGCGGGGACCCTTGACGCGACTTATTCCACTAACGCTGGACATCTTTGAGAATATGATAAATTGCTACTAATGGAGTGGAAATGCTTTAACACGTTACTATTGATAATAGTCTAACAGTGGTAGTGCCCGTTTTAACATCTAAGCACGAATAGTCCGGCACGCCCGGTGTAATACCACGACCACACAGAAGAGTGGCGTGAAATAGAAACAATTCCGTGTTTCGTCTGATGAGTGTGGTGCCGGAGGCCTAATTTAAGTCCCTTACTCTTTACCACCCTTTTCTTATAAGGAGAGGTTGGGAAAAGGAAGTGGATTTGACAGTGGAGGAGATGCACAGGAAGGGGAAATATCCTCTTTATGTGCGTCTCCTCCTCCGTCGGATAAGGGTAGGCAACGAATCTGCAGTTGCGAATGTCTATGGGCAGCGGTCGCTTCGCCATTTTGGCGTTTTCAGGTGGCTGCTTGCTCGTTTGCCACCTTATGTAATAAAAAACTAAAACACGTTACTCATCAAACTGTAAGTTCCAAATAAGGATTAATATTCATATTTTATTATAAAATTTATATTGTGTTTGGCAAATTACCTTGACTTTTTAAAACTCTACTAGGATGTAGTTGACTAATTTGTCACACCAACACTTATATTAAATTAAAAAGTTTCATTGTATATTCAAGTTCTTTACAAACACACGAAATATACGCAAATATGTTTATTCTAATTGCATTCCGTATATAAATCTGTATTCGAATGTTCTGTATTTTGTTATACATTAAGTTTCCCGATCTCTCGCACAGTATGTACTTCGTCTCCATTGCAAAACCAATTTTGATGCATCATGCACACCGGAATGATGCCCCTGCGGATATCCGGCCGACGATACCCGTCTTTGATATTAACCTACGTATCTACTGCATTCACTTTGTAAACCGCTTTACTGTACTTTTCTTTATGACCGTTTATTGTGTAAATGTAACTAGTAATGCAAATGTCCCGTTTATATAAAGACTAGCTGTTCGCGTGCGGCTTTCGCATGAAATTATAAAAACTTTACTTTGTTTACATTTGTCAAATTTTCAATTGCAAATGTCAAAATGACATGACTATGACAAACCATGGCAACCTTGCTTCCTTGATGTTGGCAACAACTTATGGTCTCTTTCCTACAATAGGGTTTTTATTAAAAATGTTTACCCCCTTGGTTAATGGTGTGAAAATATGTAGCCTAAAGCGAGAAGTAAGTGTAGGGCTTTTTATTAAAAAAAGAATTATTCAAAAATATGCTGTAATTGCTGACATCTTAGGCAACAAAGAAGTGTGTGTTTACGCTTTATTATAATAGTATACTCGTAGATATTGGATTAGGAACAATATGTGTGTTATTTAATACAGGAACAATTTTAATAGGAAACATAAATTGTAATCTTACAAATAATATAAATGCTAAAGTTTAGATGGATGGATGTATAGGACTTGTAGTCTAAACAGCTGAACGGATCTCGATGAAATTTGACATAGACGTAGAGATAGTGTGGAAGAACACTAGGCTACTCACATTTGTTTTTTTTATTCCACGCCGACGGAATCGCGGGCGAAAGATAGTCTATGATATTTGAAGACTAGTCTCTTACCGATGTGTTAATTAATTTCAGTGTTTATGTAGTTATGGTTTATTCAACTAAAATAAGAAAATAAAACATCTTTTTAGGTCAGCAAATTAGGTCAGAAAATTATCTAGCATTTCAAACTCTGCACTAAAACGTGAACGAAAACAAACCATCCTCTAATTAAAACAGACTCTTAGACTATATTTAAAATTGTATGTTTTAACAGTCGTAAAAATGAATGCAAATATAAAACCTTTTCATCATAAATGTAAGCAGGGACGCTTCATCTTGCATCTAACCCTACCACGTAGAGTGCGATAACACCGTAATATGCAAATAAAAAAGAGCTACCCTGTAAAATAAAAAAAAAAAACATAGAAGCCACTACGAGCAATTTCATTCTCTCTGTAGTGAAATAAAAAATCTGGGTCAGGTAGAGCCTTACACAAGAGTTTATATAGGTAATACCAGAGATGTAGTCTACCTAGAAGTGGCAAATATTATTTTTCCAAATCTTTATTATAGCCGAAATTGCTGTAATTCTTGCTATTTTCAGTAATCTTGAAGTAATTGCTGATTTTTTTTTTTATTTTATTAGACAAAAGCATAAATTTAAAAGTACAATAAGAGGCGTTATAACTGGTACAGAAACCCACAGGATTTATGTGTAACCACTGGTCGCTTAGTTTATAGCATATGAAAAATAATAAAGAAACTTAGACTATTTTACTCACAAACAACGCTGTTTTTCAACGGTGAAAGAATTTAATTCTTTAATTTAATATTAATAATTTAAAAGATAAAGGTGTTCAATTATTATCGCGAAATAGTGTAATAGTTTTCTTATGTCGAGAATAAATTGTCGTGTCGAAGAAGTATCCTAAACCAAATAAAGAACCAACTTAATGTTACAGAAATATTGATATTTTAAATAGCTCTACGTTGCCATAATATCTTAGTTTTAATGTTAAATGATCTAATTCATTAATAATACTTCATAGTTTCATGTTTTCATCCCAACCTTCCCACTATACCTATTTAATTATAAGTACCACTTCTAGAAGATTTTATAATTCTTCAAAAGCGAAATGTAGGCTAGCGTTGGACGTGGTTGCAATTTGATGCGGTATCACGACTGCGCCCAGACTGCGGCATCCAGTTATGACGACCGCACGATCTGCGACCTGTTCACCACTCGATTTAGACCACCGCAAACTTTTCAATACTCCCTTAATTGGCCGCAAAAAAGGCTTAGTTCTGTTTGTTATAAAAAAATTAGAATTGCAACAGTATTCGATTTCAATTGGTACAGCTATCGAGTTTCAAAAGAATTGTAAGGCACATCCAGTCGGTATTTATTTCTTTGTTATGTATTTTCCGTTATAAAATACATTATTATATGAGGAATTAACGTGTACGGAGAAAAGGAATCATGCAAAATGTATTTTTTTACTTATGTCTTTTATCATAAAAAGGCAATATTTAAATAAACAACAATACATTGGAAAGATATGAGAATTAAAACGCTCTCTATATAATGTTAGAGCTAAAAATAATTAAACCGCTACCTAATACCGCAAGAATGGAACGCTATTGTGGTGGAGTTTGAAAGGATTTCAGCATGATATACAACCTCCGCGGAACCGCAGGGGTTTTTAACTTATAAATAAGTTACGGCCCGCACGGAAGATTTACAGTGAACTCTGACCTTTATATTAAATTCCGATGGGATTTATGTACGTCCGCACTTAATGGCTACAATATATGGTTAAATGTCTCCTCACATCGCAATACATATGCGTTCGGTAGATCTAGTACTTTTAAAATATATGTAAACTCCATTGTAAGTATAAGATATTTGTAGCTCACATTCGTTAATATGAAAAATCGACTTATCTTGAAAACTAAAATGCCATTAAATTTTGGGTAACGTTGTCTCAGAATTTAGCCAACGGAATTTGTTTCGGGTAAGTTTCTAGAACCAGCCGATTAAGATGTAGTGAATTTCTAGAAATCTATTAAAAAATCATTTCATTATTGATGTATTGATTCTCTTGATAATTAAATTGTTTGCATTTATACACAAAAACTCGGACACTTCATCGCGTGCTATCAAAACAGTTTATTGAGACACAAATTGAAACTAAAAGCAATTTGCAGTAAGCGTTCCGTTTCATTAGCTGCGTTCATCGACATTTTCCATTTGACGCGAGACTGTCGCGGGGACGATACGAGGCCGTGACCCTACCGACGGGGACACGACAGCGTAACGCTGCCGAGTGGGGGACATTAGTTGCAGCTATCCCTCGGACACCGGATATTGTAAGTTTGTTTCGTAAAAGACACATAGTCTAAGAGCTAATTATATTGCAGTCAATGCAATAAAAATATGTTTATTTAGAAATGTAGACATAGTAAGTAAATGCATAAGTTTAGATGGATGGATGTTTGTTAGAGTTTTTAGCCTAAATGGTTGGACGGATTTCGATGAAATTTGGTATAGATGCAGAGCATAGTCTGGAAGAACACACACGCTATTTTTGTTTTATTATAATACTTCCACGGGGATGGAGTCGCGGGCGAAAGTTAGTCTTCTATAATAATAATACATAGGAAATGGACATTAGCAGATTTTCTTCTTGTTATAAAAATCAGTACTACATTTGTGCATTTATTTTTAGCAAACATTCACTGAATTTAAAAACTACATTGCTCTCAAACGTATCAGCCACAATTTGCATTTTCCATTCAACCATTTCAAGATCAGCAAAAACAAAAAATACCTATTCGTCGTTCTCTAGACTAGGAGCCATCGACACCCACCCTGCTAAGTAGGACCCTCTCCCCACAGCACATGATTTGAGTTTAATATCCTCGGTGAGTACCCGTGCATTCTTTTACCGGGGAAATGGCGAGTCGGGTAAGTCATTGGGGTTCCGTATTCACGTTGCAGGGTTTGCTCTGAGTGATTCCCGACAATGACAGGATTTCTTACGAAGGGGAACCTATCACTTTGTTTATACCCATATGAATAGAAAATGCTATATTTGACGGATCTTTACTATTAATATAATAGTAAGAATCATTTGTTACTAAAATATTTACAGAATTGTTGAATTAAGTCTTTTGTCAGATATTTTATATGTATTCGATTAGTGCAAAGAACTATGTGTAATGTTTGATTCCAATTTTCTTTTATATCTATCTTCTATCATCATCATCAACTTGCCCTTATCCCTTATAGAGGGTTGGCACAGTATGTGCTGCTCTTCCATACATCTCATCCGTCATAACTGAATCCACTCCTTTCTTTAGCATATCTTCTTTCACACAATCTATCCATACTTTCTACTATAAAATTTAAAAAGTTTCTCTTAAACTTTGGATGATGTAACGGCGTATTTTTATCCTCGTCACTAACTTATTAGCATTGTAATAAATCAGTTTTTTATCGCGTTAAAGTTCAATGTTTCGAAAATCGCATGAAAAATTAGCGGAGAAAGTTCTGAACATTTTAGCATGGGACGCCCCGCTGCCCTAATAGGCCGTGACGTCATAAATTGCAGAAACAGGGATGTTCACTCCGCATGCTCGTGCTTCTCAAAACAAGGGTGGTAAGCCCTCGGCAACTTTAAAACGCTTTTCCTTGAACTGTTAAAGTTATGTCTATCAAAATAAATTATTTTTATAAGTTATCAAGACATTTAATTTGAATCCTTGAAAAAAAGTCTTTTTAAAATAGATTCTAATACTGATCTAATGGATTTCAACCAAACAGAATCGTTTACTATTGCGATGATAAAAAAAACAGTTAATAAAAGTTAAAAGGTAGAAAAAAAATTAGAAGGGTATTCTACGTATCCTTAGTTAGTAACCATATACAATATCTATTAAAATAAAGAAAACAGCCCAATAAATCAGATATTTTTATCAAATTACGCATAAAGACAGTTCACTCGTATATTCGGTAGCAAGTTCGCTCGGCTGGTCAAATAGTGTGTGACGTCATAAATTGCAAGAGCGGGGCCCCCGTCTCACACTGACAACCAGAGCATAAATAAAAGATATCCTGCCTTATCCTTGTATAAACTGGATAGTTTAACTTGAACGTTAAATTCGTTTTAGAGTTTTAGAATTAAAACTCGTTTATTTGTTTGTTGAATTAGAAGCATGGTTAATTTACACAAATTAATTTAATATTTTCGGATTTATAAATTTAAATTTTTTTACACCATTAAATAGCGCCACCAATTAACGATTGGAATCTCAAATTTTTAGACTATTACAAAACAATCAATTATTAAAATATCTTATATACTGATAAATAGAAACCAGTTTGTTTCATGTGGTTTATTCATAGTTCAATCCTTTCCACTACTATTATAACAATTTCCACCGCAATAGAAACTGTTTGTTATAATTATCCTAAACCACAGTTGCCAATGATTCTAAAAGCATTTAACCAAACAATAATGGTATATTCATTAATGTTATACAGATTCGGTTGGAATTATTTGAGCGTAATTATATTTAGTTGATATAAATTATCATTTGAAAAGATTCAATGTAATAAACGAGATATTCGTACGGAAAAGACTGATTTTCCGAAAGCCCGCCTTTAGTCCTTTTTCCTTCCCACTTTGTTTTAAGAGAAGGTTGGGAAGGGAACGTGGACTTGCCGCTGGAGGAGACGCATAGGAAGGGGAAATATACTCTTTATGTGCGTCTCCTCCGTCGTTATGGGTCAACGCATCTGCAATTGCGGATGTCTATGGGCAGCGGTCGCTTCGCCATTTTTTAGGATTCAGGTGGCTGCTTGCTCGTTTGCCACCGAATAATATAAAAAAATAAATAATAGATTGAAATTAAAAGAATTTAATTACGTAAACTTAGAACCATAAAAACAAAAGACGATCCAAAGAACACGTACTCCAACGTTTCCAATTCAATTTAGGAACGTATCTTGTAAAATTTTTTTACGTTTTTTTCTTCTTTAAAGAAATTAAAATAATTGTAATAACATCGTTGATGACAATTCTAAATTACACCATTGACTGGAATATCGTTTTGTTAAAACAGTTTTAATTATACGTCAATTAAAGCTTTCAAATGTGATCTAATATAAAATTAACTGTAATTAATCAACGAAACAATAACTCATTTGATGTTTATTACTGTTCCAATTAAACTTTAATATTAAGACTACGTTACATAGCCAGTAAAGTTTACATTGCAATATGAAACTAACTATATCGTCTTAAGGTTTAAATTACAATGTAATATTACTATGTTCACGGAGAAAGCTTTTACGCCGTACACGTCTTGCTATAAACGTATAATTTTGAAATTCGGGATTTAGCCGCGTTAATGAGTTTGTTAGCTTTAATTAAGACGTTGCTTTGATATTGATTGTATTTTACGAAGGAGTTATAAGCAACGAATATAGGAACACAGTATAGTATTACTCTTCTTAGCCTTCTTAGTAAGTAGCGTATGTTACACGTTAGCGTATGTAACGTATGTTATACATTACAATAAATAAATAAATAAAGATTTATTTTATTTATTTATTGTAATTAATTTATACAAACATGTACACAAATAAAAAACAATAAGGACCTTTTCGGGCGTGCAATGTAATGAGTACAAATGCAGCGAAACAAACAGAAAAAACAGCATAAAGCACCTAATACCATATTATATTTAAACTTTTGACATTTTTAACAAGCTCAATCTTAATTATAATAACATCCATGTTACATCGTAGTTTTAATGCTTAGTGTTAAAGAAACCTCGAATAGAGTAGAAAGCTTGATCTAGTTAGTTTAAAGTGGTAGTGCCCGCTTTAACATCTTCTCACGAATGGGCCGGCTCGCCCGGTGTAATACCACGACCACACAGAAAACAGGCGTGAAGTGGAAGCAATTCCGTGTTTCGTCTGATGAGTGTGGTGCCGGAGGCCTAATTAAAGTCCCTTTCTCTTTACCACCCTTTTCTTATAAGGAGACGTTGGGAATGGGAAGTGGATTTGACGGTGGAGGAGATGCATAGGAAGGGGAAATATCCTCTTTATGTGCGTCTCCCCCTCTGTCGGATAAGGGTAGGCAACGCATCTGCAATTGCGGATGTCTATGGGCAGCGGTGGCTTCGCCATTTTGGCGGATTCAGGTGGCCGCTTGCTCGTTTGCCACCTTGTGTTATAAAAAAAAAAATCTAGCAACCAGTTTTTTAGATTAGAATTACCATTCAATTCTTTCAGACTACACAGATTTGTAATTTTTCTTGTAAACTGTTCTGAATTTTCGAAAGTTTTTTACCTAAAACATTAATATAGAAAGTAATTTTTCCTTTACTTAATGTTAACTCATTGTCAGTCAATATACAGTTATCTAAATATCCAATAAAATATATAATTGTTTTGAATTTCGTATCGCTAACAGTCTACGTTTAAAGCACCTGCAAATATACTGTCTGTACAAATTTGAACTGTATTACAACAACATAAAGTTCAATTTTCTACAAAGATTTCAATTGTTTGTCCATAAGATGTTCGGTTTGGCACTCAATGCAGGACGCGGTTGCATTGCTTTGAACCAAACTACGTCACAATCTGATTTAATGTAGAAATTCAATGCAATTATCTCACGCCGCGTACAGCATGGAGTAGATTTGTCTTTCCTAATATTAAACAATAAAATATACAAACATTCCCTTAATAATATCACAATATATAAGTACCTAGTATAACTTACAAGCGGCTTACAGATTCCCACTTAACTTACTTGACTTTAAGTGGTGGTTCTATTCAATTTAAAGTTTTAAATTCAATTATAAATAGTTTTGTGCCATAAAACTAAGATCACGTGCCACAGAACAGAGCGTCGAAGAATCCTCTTAACTATTTACAATCCATAAGTAAATTAATTTTATAATATTATTTTCTATAGTAATTCTAGATAAGATGTAAGTAATAATTCATCGTATTATTATTACTTGACCAAAGAGTTTTCAATTTGAAGTTAGCGGTAGAGAGGTAGACCTAACATCGATATAATAAACAACACAAATAGGAAAATTGTAACAGCATAAACAATTACAATAAGAGCATGCGCACCCGTGAAACTAAACTATCACACAACTGTTTAGTCTTTTTTTTTATAACATAAGGTGGCAAACGAGCAAGCGGCCACCTGAAATCGCCAAATGGCGAAGCGACCGCTGCTCATAGACATCCGCAATTGCAGATGCGTTTCCTACCCTTAACTGACGGAGGAGGAGACGCACATAAAGAGTATATTTCCCCTTCCTGTGCATCTCCTCCACTGTCAAGTCCACTTCCTCTTCCCAACCTCTCCTTATAAGAAAAGAGTAGTAAAGAGAAAGGGACTTAAATTAGGCCTCCGGCACCACACTCATCAGACGAAACACAGAATTGTTTCCATTTTACGCCTGTTTTCTGTGTGGTCATGGTATTACACCGGGCGTGCCGGCCTATTCGTGCTAAGATTTTAAAGCGGGCACTACCACTGTAAACTAGTCTCGCTTTGATTCCTATGAACTTATGTAGATTTATGCACACTACTTTATATTTAGTTGTAACTAAACAGTTGAATTAGCTGCGAAACAATCGACAATCGCAAAACTGTTGTGCGATAGTTTATTCAAAGTTGTACGACCGCTCTAATTCTGATAGTAATCCCTATTATTTCTAACATTTTAACATCAATATTAAGACATAAATCACTTTGGTAGGAGAAGTTTATAGTTGGAATTGCAATCCGGTGTCTTTCACCGGTCCAATTGAACGGGCAACCACACTGCCGGATAAGTTTCGAACTCGACTCGGATTTACCAATACTAATAATAGTAATAGATGTTTCTGGAATGTCTACGTCTCGGAAATAGCAAAATTTAATGTCGAAGTTATACTAAATTTTATCAATTGAAATAATAATATTATAAAAAACATACATAAAAGGTACATTAGGTATAGAAATAAACCTTTTTGATTTGACAACGCCCTTCTTTTAAGAATGTTAAAGATGCTTTCCATTGCTTTGGTAATTACGTGGTATAAGACGGTTTTTTGCGTCAGTTATTAAGCTGTTATATACAGACTTGCATGATTATTAATACAAGGTTATCTTCTAATAAGTTAAAATAGATACAATCTTTACAGATTGTATCTATTTTATCTCATAAGATCCACGATTATGCCTGTAATATCAAAATATGAAGACCGAAAAATCCACGCACGTCATGGGGCCCGCCGTCTACAACCGCCTGCAGGACCACGCCACAGCGGCTACCAGCCTCGCGTCTTTTAAAAACAAGCTTCAGTCATAGCTAATACAAAAAGCATTCTATAGTGTCGAAGAATTTTTCCTACCATGATTGTTTTATGTATAATTTTTATTCAAAATATCTGAAACGTTTTTTTTTATTTTTTAACATTCTGACTTGTAATTCACTTACCAATAAAATATTTGTATTTGTATTTATAACTAGCTATTCCCATGCGACTTCATCCGCATAAAATTAAAAAAAAAAATATTTTTTACATTTGTCAAGTTATCAATTGCAAATGTCAAAATGACATGACATGATGTCAAACCATGGCTACCTTGCTTCCTTGATGTTGGCAACAACTTATGGTCTCTTTCACACATTAGGGTTTTTATCCAAAATATTTACCTCTAAGTTTAACGGCGTGAAAATATATAGCCTAAAGCGTGGCGTAAGTGTAGGGCTTTTTATTTAAAAAATAATTATTCAAGAAAATGGTGCAATTGCTGACATCTTAGGCAACAAAGAGGTGTGTGTTTACGCTTTATTATAATAGTATAGATGTATTTGTAATAATGATTAATAAGAGAGTTTAATTATTACTTAACTAAACTATACTAATCGCATACTGATTTTATGTAAGTTTTAAGTGAATACACTTGTGTTAGCGCATACGGAATGCAGAAGTAAGCCGACTGACCTACCACATCCCGCTGCAGTGAATTTGGCCTGACTAACCTACTTACAATACGTGATGTGAAAACTAACGAGCCTATGCAGAAGACCTCTAGAGACTTAAGCGGGCACGTTACATCTGATACGAACTGATACATGCACATGACTTGCAAAATATGTATAACGAAATAACCAAATCGTATTTTTGTAAAGACGCTTGAAATTTAAAAAAAAATTAAGCCAATAGTAAACCTTTAGAACATATGCACAAATGATTTTTTTTTTATAACATAAGGTGGCAAACGAGCAAGCAGCCACCTTAACCGCCAAAATGGCGAAGCGACCGCTGCCCATAGACATCCGCAATTGCAGATGCGTTGCCTACCCTTATACGACGGAGGAGGAGACGCACATAAAGAGGATATTTCTCCTTCCTATGCATCTCCTCCACCGTCAAATCCACTTCCTCTTCCCAACCTCTCCTTATAAGAAAAGGGTGGTAAAGAGAAAGGGACTTAAATTAGGCCTCCGGCACCACACTCATCAGACGAAACACGGAATTGCTTGCATTTCACGCCTGTCTTCTGTGTGACCGTGGTATTACACCGGGCGTGCCGGCCCTATAGTGCTAAGATGTTAAAGCGGGCACTACCACTGTTAAATTAAACTATCCCAAGACTTTTGTGCGATTGCCGATTGTTTTGCAACTATCAACTGTTTAGTTGCACAAATAAATATCGAGTGTGCGCCTCCATATACGCTCCTAGAAATCAAAGCGAGACTAAACAGTTGTCCGATAGTTTAGTTTCAGATGTGCGTACGCTCTTAGTCGTTAAATGATCTACTTAGTATACTACACGGATAAAAACTTTAATTCGCTAAGATAGTCTATCAATATTCAAAGAAAAGTTGAGAACCATAAGTACTAAGTTCATTTTTCTTTGACATTTAATGTATTTAAGAAAACCTTAATTTGAATAAATAACGTAAAATTCTAACATTTTCATTATAAAGACTCTTAACAGTCAAACAGAACCTCTAACCACATATCATGTTATATGAAAGCATATCTTGCATCACATAAGACCGCATGAGATTAGGCCGGCCGCCGCAGGTGACGCCGCGTTCCCACTGCAGACCCCGACACGACACGTCTTAGCAGAGCTTAAGCCAGCTTACGATCCCCGTCTACCATTTACTTACTACATTTCACTAATTAAATTTAACTTGCCACTTACTTGTTAGTTTAGCTAACACAAACACGCTGGTATTGACTAAGTCTGAATTCTAATTAAGTTTTGTTAAGTTTAAGTGGTTTGTATCAATAACGGTTAAGTAAACTTAGTTATTTTCATAATTTTAGTGTATATCTTTGGATCATATATTTCTCATTTATATAGTAGACAGTAATTATAATCTGGTCGGGAAATTTTAACTTATAATGTAAACTAAGGAAAAACATAATCTATATAATAAAAAAACAAAACCGACTTCCTAACAAAATACACCAAAAACAAAATATTCTCAAAAAAACAGTACACTAAAAAGTAACGAAATAATTCCTTGAAAATAGTAAACCTACCTTA